>NC_045154.1:27821799-28004299 GCF_900700415.2 Clupea harengus
AATTTATGTACCTTTCCATGCTGCTGGATCGTTGATGTGGCTTACCCACTCCCATGCTGCAGGTTGGTGGGTTAACCAATCATAGCTCACGCTGAGCCATGTGTTGACTCAGCAAGTTGGTGCATCATGCACACATCATGAACTAAACACTTCTGCTGGGGGCACCCTGACCGTATGTACAGCTAATGGTAATCAATGCAGTATTCCGTCTGAAGATTGGTGTGTTGCAAAAGGACAGAAACACAGCCTATAGAATGTAATTAAAAGACCTTGGAACTGTTTTTCTCTGATTGAAAAAAAACTAACATCCATCTAGATCTGTCCGTCAAGCAACTGTGTTTCAATGTGAAAGGAAGCCATCCACTGGGACAGCTGCTCTTTAATTTGTCTGAAGTGCTCCTATAAGTGCTCCTCCATGAAAGGCTCAGTCAGTTCAGTCCCTGTATGGATGAGCGTTGTCAACATGTTATCTGTTGCAGCATGGGTAGGCTGACACACACTGACTAGGAGCTCCACAATAGTCACCCCCAAGCTAAATATGGCATTTCAGTCGGCAGTAACACATAGGAGAGGGCCGCACGACCAACAATCTAGAGTTTACCACCCTTCGGCAGACTCTCTTCCTCCTCTTCAGCCTTCCAACATGACAATGATGCAACAAAAACAAGAGTTACAAGACACAACCTTAAGCATTTTCTATCGCTGAAGAAATGCAAATAAATTCTCCATCAGACTATTTTATCTCAACAAGCCAGAATTTGTAATGGTCAGATATGTGATCAGGTGATTGTGAACATGTATTGCATGGTCTGTTGACGAGGCCGAGCCGTTTCCTTATGAATTCACGTCACACATCCGATTAAGGAGGTGAGGTCTCACACAAAAGCAGTGCAGCACTGTTGGTAATAACAAGTCATTCCACAATGTAGATAAGGCACTCTGAATGCATTAACCTTTTCCGCAATTATTTTGTTTGTACTCTTTTGTTCTTGCACGAAATGAGGCAATGGCGGCTGTGCTACCGGCAAGCCTGAGATTTGTTCCCCTGACGCTCTCAGCATGGCAACAGTCTTCGATAGCACTGAACGCTGCAACAGAAGAGCTAGCGCAGATTGGGTTTATTATCCCCCCCCCCCACACCAACACCACCATATGCCACATGTGCTTTCTCTCGCTTTTTCTGCTTTTCCTCTGGCCTGCAATTATCCTCTCACTAAAGATTAAAGGTCACAGGGCTGTTACCTGAAGAAGGGGAAATGTGTGGAGACGGTCCAACTTCACAACTGGCGCGTGCAGCTGGCCCCGCATGCTGTCACAGAAAGCCCGTATTGTCAGGCCAGCTGAACAATGCTCAACAGTGAGTGTTTGGTTTTGACAAAGAAGAGAAAAGATGGAAGGGGTAGAGGAGACCGGGGCATCGAGAGAAGAAAAGAGAAGCAGAACGAGAGAGAGAGAGAGTGAGCGACTGAGAGAGAGAGAGAGAGATCTATAGAATGCTGGTGGGCTATGCTGTAATTCAGTCCCTGTGCTCACTGCTATTTGAGTCACTGCAGTGTTCTCCTGCCTCAGGCTCTTCTATATAAAGCACTGACAGCTGCTGGATTTTCCACATTACTGCTGTGGAATTAGATTAATATAATGCACACCCATGTTATTTTGTCCTCATCAGCAAAAAAAAAATTATGGAACCTGCTCATAGGAAGAGCACGTTACATTTTGTCTGCTAGTCTTACATAATGACTTGGCTTACATGAACATGAAGCTATATGAGCTGTGTAAGGTGTGTGGAACAGAGATTAAGCAAATAACCCCCCCCCCCCCCCATGATTAAACCTTCAAGGCATCCAGCTGTAAGATTAGCATGTTTGGGAACACCTAATGCGCTTGAATGAACTGAGAAGTTCTGAGTTAGTTCAAGTGCACAAGTACACATTCATATCCTCATGAGACCTCCTTTGAAAAAGGAAAAAATAAATCTTAGCAAGTGGCATACTTCACTCAAAAAAAGAAATACTTGGCCACAAGTGGAGTTTAAAAGATGATTATTTAGGAGTTTATGGATCCCAAAAGAGTCCTCAAATAAGAATCCCTTGAGACTTATCATCGCTCTCTCAAACCCTGAAGTCAGTGAAGTGGACACTTCTTCTTAAAGATCCTGCAGCTCCTCATCTGAACGTGGCCACAGGTTATCTCTAAAGAGATGTGTTTGATCTCGCCTTTTCTTTTTATGCCACCATGATAAATGAATCAGCAGAAATCTCTCAACCTGCCATTTTAATGACTCTCCTTATTCACCTGTCACAATTAAAGTTGGACGTGCGCAGGAGACTGAGTGACTGATGGCGTGCCCTTACCACAGGAGACTTCTCCATCCGCCAGGGATATCCTTTATTGCCAGAGACTGATCATATCTCCTTATGCGCACTGTTAGCTGCATTATATAAGGGCTTTGGCGTGCTTTATGAGATGTAAGGCCCTGATGGAAGAGCTCCATATAAAACCGAACTGGTTGCGGGGTCCCGGGTTCATAAAACTGTAATCGCACGGGGATACCTTTTATGGTGATGAAGTTCCGCTGTTGCTGTGCTGCATGAATGCTCATCCACCACAAACATCACCCCTCAACACATACACACACACACACCCCTGAGTCTCTCTCTTCTTGTGAAAGGGAACAGGGCCGAGGGACCAACATCTGCTCCACACGGTGAGCTGCAAAGCATTGCCCTCTCGGCCGTCACTCTTCCCTCGTGGGATTTCCAGGACAAAGAGAGAGAGAGAGAGAGAGAGAGAGAGAGAGAGATAGAGAGAGAGAGAGGGAACGGGCAATGGCAAACGGCAGCACTGAAAGCAACACAAGCCATGCCAAGGGACTGTCTGTGTGGTCCGGTCTGTGTGGTGAATTTGTGGCACCACTGATGTTTTTCGTGCAGAGGTTGATGATTCCTCTCATGTCCATTAGTAACCGCGGTAACTGCACAGTGAAATAGTGAATTTCACTTTTCACCATGTAAATGTTTTCATCAATAATTTTGATGACCCCAAATGATCACATCATAATTATTTTTTTTATGCTTCAATCACGTAAATGCTGATGCAATTGACTTATCCATTACACTTTAGATAATGTTAACAAAATGGCCTAAGTGCATGCCTTCATTCCCAATAGGCAGGGACCCATGGTCATTGATTTACCCCTGTGTTCTATCTGTCTCTCTCTCTCTCTTTCTTTCTCTCTCTCGCTCTCCCTCCCTCCCTCCCTCCCTCTCCCGTTAGTGAATCACATGGGAACTTCTACCTCAGTGAGCCTTCGTGGACAGTCATAGGGGAAACAATTCATTATAGGTCTCGGGGCAGTGAGCGTGATTGTGCTCGTGTCCGCGCAGATTGACATCTATGGATTGGCGTCACGCTGCGTCCAGTTTGAGTATCAGCACCTGCCAGTGTTCCATTTTCTCCAGCTATCGCTCAAGACCATTGTGGGTGAGCAATCAGACAGTTTGTCCTCTGGCAAAATCCAACACATTCAAGGGAAAGGGTAAATATTTTCAAGGCAAATCAAGCCATCTGGTGGGTGGTTTTTCTACCAGCTGGAAGCGAGAACAACAACGTGTGAGAAAAAGAAGTGAAAAATAAAAGTCAAGTGTGAAAGAGTGGTGAGTCAGGTGATGTTTGACGAAGGAAGCAGGGGTCAGTTGATTCATTTCTCTTAAAAAATGCGTGGAATAAAATGAACTGCACTTGCTCAAGGCTACTCTCCAGTCTGTTCTGAGATTGTGATGGAGAGAGAGAGAGAGAGAGAGAGAGGACAAAAGAAGGAGGGAGGGAAAGGGGGAGGAGTAGGAGGAGAGGGATATGAAGAGCTCGAGGTAGTTGTGTGCTCCGAGCAAAAAAAAATAAAAAACATGTTACTATACTTGTTGTAGGCCTGCTTGTAAACCAATTAGATTGCTTTATTGTCTGCATTCCACTATATCCTCTGTGGCTACTTTCTCTTTATAAGCTTCAGTCTACACTTCGGAGTGGAACTCAATACACAGTGGTAAGGCAATATTCCCTCCCTCCCTCCCTCCCTCCCTCTTTCTGTATTTAGATACATTTCTGGAGTATTTTGTGTTCTGAGATGTTTGCCAGACACCATCCATGAAAAACAACAGTGCAGGAAGTAGCACCTGTTTTGACTGCCTATGCTGAGAGCTGGTTTTGAGCTTGGCGTGGGACTCCTGAAAGGATCTGGCCTCATCCATCGCGACTGCCTGACATGTGCTCAGTGCATCATGTTGACTGATTGCTTCAGTGGCCACGCAGCCGAAAGCGACGACAGATGCCTGGCAAATGTGCTGCCGCTAAACAATTCCACCTCAGCGTTTAAAAGCCACCGAATGAACGTCATTTCAAATGGTCGTCTGCTGCGAGATCATTTCCAGATCTGGTGGTTTATGATCCAGCCATGATTCAGTTGCTTGAACAATGTGCAAGGCCTGGACTCACATGCATGAAGAATGGAGATTGGTGCAACTGTGGTGTTGTTTGTGGTTTGTGCAACTCAGCATGGAGCCAAACCAACCCGGAGGGGAGAGGGGGGCAGAGGCCATAGGCCACAGGAGTGTGAGGTCTCCTTATCGACACACAGCAGGTAGAGAGAGCGAGAGAGAGAGGGAGAGAGAGAGAGAGAGAGGGAGAGAGAGAGAGAGAGAGAGAGAGGGAGAGAGAGAGAGAGAGAGAGAGAGAGAGAGAGAGAGAGAGAGGGAGAGAGAGAGAGGGAGAGAGAGAGAGAGAGAGAGGGAGAAGCATGAAGAGGGAAACACTGGACCACAATCCATCAAGATCACATGGCACTGGCCTGTAGCAGTAACCAATACATCAATATAACAATGCGCACACCTACACATGCATGTAGACACACACACACACACACACACTCAGAGCATACAGAGTGTGACACACAGACACAGTTATTGTACATACACACACACACACACACACGGACATACAGACATATACATCCATGCATACAAATCCTTAACATCCACGAGAACACCATCCCCTCCCTCTCTCCCTTTCTCTCCATCCATCTATCTTTCTCTCCCTCTTTCTCACACACAAAGGTGCTAATGAGGTATGCGGAAAAAGGTCAGCATGAGGCGAGAGAGTAAACACAAGCTGAAGGTCTGGCATTTTCCTCCCCACACTGGGCATTACTTTCACACTCATTCTCTGCCTGGTTTTTCATTTGTATGATAACGAGAGGAGCGGAGAAGATTTGGGGCTAAGCCATATTCTGAAGGAGTTGGGGGAGGGGAGGGGAGGGGAGGGAGGGATGAAGAGAGGGAGGGAGGGAGGGAGGGAGGGAGCAGGCAGAGGAGGACTTCAGAGAGGCTCAGGCAGAGAAAGGCAGTCACCCCCGCAGACAAACCACTCGGAGGCTGATAAATTTAGACCCATCAACTGGGTATTGATTGCTCAATGCCCTCACCACCCCGACTTCATTCCATCTAGACACCTCCACCCAATGCGCCAGGCTGTGCTCACACTGGTGCACACATGAGATCTGCTAAACTCCAGCAACGATGTGGGTTTGGCTGTGAGCTGAACTCTTTTTCCACTGTGCATCAAAAGGGATTATTCCTCCATTTCACATTCCGGAGAATTGATATGAATAAAAGTATTTTTGTATTTTATTGTGTGTGTGTGTGTGTGTGTGTGTGTGTACATGTGTGTATGTGTTATATTTTGGTTTAGGTTGTCAGACCTGGCAGAGTTGGCCCAGTTTTGTCAGCACTGTCAGTCGCTGTCACATCACCCTGATTGGCTTCTTCCCCCAGCACCTATCAGAGAGGTCCAAGCATAGCAGGCACGTGGCATAGGTACGCTGGTTGTCACTGTCTGGCAAAGCCCCCACCGTCCCATCAAAACCAGCACCAACACCGTCCCATCAAAACCAGCACCAACACCGTCACTGCCACTGCTACCATCACCGTCCCATCAAAACCAGCACCAACACCGTCACTGCCACTGCTACCATCACCGTCCCATCAAAACCAGCACCAACACCGTCACTGCCACTGCTACCATCACCGTCCCATCAAAACCAGCACCAACACCGTCACTGCCACTGCTACCATCACCGTCCCATCAAAACCAGCACCAACACCGTCACTGCCACTGCTACCATCACCGCCTTTCAGGCCCACCACAGGAGCACCTCCAGCACCGCAACATCAATGCAAGATCTTGCGTCTGTTCGAGGTTAAGTTATGCTACACGCCAGACGTTGGTACAAAAGAGGAGCGCGATGCAGATATCTGCCAAACACAAGTGGCTCCCTCCAGCTCATCTCAAAATGCGCATTGTACAGCCCAAGCGGTGGATTTCATTCAGTGTTGAATCGAAGTGCTCGGGAGTTTTCCCCTGTGTAAGGCTTTTCTTTTTGCAGAAAATACCATGAATGCCCCCCTCTGAAAAAAAGATATGCATGAGATGGAGTACCCAGCCAAGGTCTTCTGTGGGATGGAATTGATTCGCTTAGGCTTTCATATGTATTACAGCTTTTCAAGCCTTTATTGGATATCAGTCACATACCAAAAATGTGCGGTTAGACTTCATTTTTCTATACCGTTTTTCTCCCTCAATCAATGCCAACATAATACACTGAGACCACAGTCAGCACAGAGGTGTAGCGCAAATAGCTGTCGACATAATGCCTAGGAGATCCAGATCAGCAGGCTTTACTTGATTGTAATTCCGTTGACTGGCATGCTTGATTACCATAATCATGCTGAACAAACAGTTTGCCCAGACCTTTTTTTCCTCACGTCTGCACTCACTTAGCACAGAGCCGGTATATCAGGAGAACTTTGGGAGTGCTTCTTGCTGCAGGACGATTTCATTCCGTTTCAGGAATCTTTTTGTTTTCTCCCCCAAAACTGTTTTCCGAAGCCATTTCGCTGGCCCCTTTGGCAATTCCTGTTTAATTGAACCGAGGCAAAGAGGGGCCTCCATACAAGAAGGGATGAAAAAACTTCCCTCTGCAGGATTAAAGGAGAGACAGAGCGAGACTGTGGATGATATGCAGTATTAATCTTGGTAGCGAGACACAGGGATGGTGGCTGAGGACTTGTTTAGACAGTAATTACCTGCGCTGACGGATTGGCTCTCAAAGTGCATTATGTGTGAACGCAGCCCTGCCACAATGGGAACTTTGCATTCTACAATAGATTTTGTACGCTCTGATGCAAATTGGTTTTAATGCAGCCAGCCTGGGTTTTGTTGGGGGCTTTTTCTTACTCTCTCAAATGTATTGCAACTGCAATCAGTACAAATGGAAAAATTAGCATTTGCAAGGCTTGGATACGGCTGTTTATTTAATAGCGACCTTGGTAACGTAAGCGTGCACAAGGTCTCTGATGAGTCCTTTTCCCAATAGCGATTTGGTGTGGAATTCAAATCAAATTATCCTGTCTCTAGTTTTTTCAGTTCTTTCATGTTAGTTTATGGAGCCAGGACATGTGCATGGCAAGATAGCACTTCTGCCTTTACAATGAGAAATGGCCTCATCGTTAAGTGAGCAAAATAATTCCTTGTAGCACGTCGAGGCACAGATACTTCTCTTACTGCCTTTGCCTTGAGACCACTCGGATCTGATTAATTCACAGCTGCATAATAAATAGAATCAATTCCAGCTGAGGGATTAAATTACCTGTAATTGGCCCATTGATTGAATATTTAGTGTGATTGCGTAACCAATCAACCTATTACTCTTCTTAAGTTTTATTTATTTTATTTACTTATTAGGGTGATTGCTCAATCACGCAACACTGCTGGTATTACGTTTTATTTTTTTGTATCTTTGTTATTCCACCCATTTTTTTGGCACCACTTCTGCTCCAAACACTTTTGAGATATCGACCTTGCTCCAACCGTCATGATCCCGTGTAGTGCTTTTGTGAAAATGAATGTGTTCTTTTGTTATTGTAATGTTTCTCCATTGATATGAATAGTGGAATGTTCACCTATCGTGATGTTATTCGCCCTGGCATCTGTAAGCTACCGTAGGAACTTTTAGTCTGGGTGTCGTGTTGTAATGCCTGTGTGTTAGCCCTTCACATTAGTTGTGCACTGTCAATGTCTTTGTTAAGTGTTTCCTACCTGGTGTGTGTGTATTTATGTCACAATTAAAGTCTTGAGGCCAGAGAAACTACGACTGGTGTCTTTACAAACTCTAGGTGTTAAAAAACAATACAAGTTTAAGTTTAATAAAAAAATCCACAACGCTCTCTGGCGACCCTTTACAAAATATATCTCACAATTCCTGTGAGTAGTACACAGTGAGAACGTTCCTTCAGTTGCTTAAAAACCAGGAGTTCTCCAACCTTTGCAAGCTGGGCACCCTCAAACTGTTATATTGTACTTGGATCCCCCCCCCCCCCCCATGGATAGATAGATAGAAGTCTCATACAAGTATGTCGACACAAGACGGAAGAGAAGTTTTAGGCCTGTATCCGAGAGTTGGGGGTATTCCTGCATCAATGCTCCTCAGAAGGTTTAGTCATAGTGGATCTTTGATGATCAAGGGAATCACGCTTTCTTTTACAGAAATCAGTGGGTTTGTCTTTTATTTGGTGTGCAAGTGGTGCTTTAATTTACAGGGTTTCATGCTGCCATTAGCAAGTACTTCTGCACAAATTACACACTGTGGACATGGTTTCAATGTGCCAGTTACCGAAAAACTGAACTCCAAATAACTCTCATCGTTTTTGTTTTGCTTTTCTCATGAGTTAAAAACATATTCGCAGTGTACCAGCCTATGCTTCTCAAATTGAAAATTATTATTTTGGTTGATCTGTTATGGCTGTATGTGCTTTTGATATGAATAAATACATTGTAGGACGCCAGAGTGTTGTTGTGCTTCCATGAGTGTGCATGCTGTAATGTAGTTCCCGTGATTCATGTATTATATGTCAATGCTACTTCTGGGATTAATGATCGAATTTAGAATGTGCCTGTGTTAGTGTGTAATTCTGTTGCCATTTAGTCTGTGTGTTATGGGTAATGCCCTGGTGTCGTTTTCCTCGTGTATTAGTGTCTTTGTCTACCCTGTGTGTCTGCGTATAAGATCCCTGCCATCCAGCCCTGTATGCTGTGTGTGGTTAATCAAGGGCAAGACACCCAAGACGAGCCTTTGAGTGGCATCGAGGACATGATCATCCTGCCGCAGCGGGAAGGGAACGGCCAAAAGGCAATATTCCAAAAGCCCTAAGAGAGTGAGACCTGGCCATGGCGCCACCCTGGGAGCAGTGTCAAGGAGCCACCAAACCCCGCCCGGGACAACGAGGGAGCGACTGGCCATCGCTGCCTCTCTGGGAACCAGAACACTGCTGCAGCTGAGCTGTGCAGTCCAGCAAGCTCAGCCCTACAACGTAGGAGTGAGCCTCCTGCCCAAGTGCCTCAACAGGATATAGAGACCACGCCACACCAGGACCGGGGACCATGGGCATGACAGTGAGCCTGTTGCGGATGCAGTAGAAGGGCCGGCCTGCCAGCGCTGATACTGCAACATCAATGGGAGAAGGAGTCAAAGCTTCTAGCACGAATATCAACAAAGATGGCGGCGCCCAGGAACTGCAGAAGCCAGTATGATGTAAGTATGATGACACATCTGTCTGGGAGGCCTTCTGGGAGTACATAACTTTTTATGTTCGTTTCTCATGACAAAACCAGTTTTGGGGATCTCCAGGCTAAGCCTAGGAAGAGAAAAGAGACATTAGGATGTACTGCAGTGGAGATTGTATGACAGAAACAAAAGAAAAGAGGCTTTAAAAAGGCTGTTTAAAGTGTACTGCAATAGCAGTGTTGCAAGGTTACATTTTGAAATCTAAGTGAGAAGATAGGAATAGCCTTTAGGCTGTTGTTCACACTATTGAAAGTCTGCAAAACAGATCAAGGTATGAAACTATCGATACGCAAGTGGTATGTTTCCAATATCTGAACTGTCTCATGTTATTGAGGATCTCTGTTTAAAGGTACAGTATGAAGGATTGAGGGTGATCTATTAGCAGAAATGAAATATAGAATTCATTATTCCATTAGTGTATAATAATCGCCTGTCACAATTTCCTGTACACTGCTTTTATTCCCATGTCTGCTCCGTGCGCTTACTGATAGTGATACTGATTACGGAAATACATCTGTAGTCTGATCTAGTGATTTTAATTTAAAACCAAATCACCTACAGCTCAGACAGATGCAGGAGCTGCAGCCATCTTGGAGACACGTACATTACTCTTGCTGATGGCAGAGTTAAATCTGCATCCAGAGCACACTTAACTTCCTTTATGAGTTTCCGTAGGAAAACAAGAAGCATTCGTCACCCCTCTCCATTCCCGTATAGGCCCCATTGTGATGCCGTCTCCTATTTAATGTAATGGAAAGAAGATCGGTGCATTATTTAGCTGCCTACCTCAAGTATGACCCAGGCAAGAGAACAAAGACCCTGCATTGTGCAATTAAACAGAACTGACTTTGAGAACATTGCGGGTGCTTTCACTTTTTTTCAAAACAAAAAAAAAAGAACACCAGTTTAAATTCGATGGGGACCTTCCACGAGGTCCCCAAGCATTTAGGACAGCTCCCAGGACAGTCACATGTGTCATGTTTATTTGAGGGAGCTTTGGCTATAATACATTTGAAAGACTTGGAAAGTGAATCCTTTTCTAAACCCCCTCTCCTGCCTCACTGTATGCCTCCCTGCCAGTGCCATCCTGTTATATAATGTATTTTCCAGCTGTACTTGCTTCGGCACCCAGACTTTGCGCGCATGAATATTTAAAGACAACCATAAAATATCTACCAGTCACTTCCAATTAGGGAGCACCTCCGCTCGGCACTGCAGCCTTTTGTCCCAGACTAATTAAAGTGATCTGCCATTGATGAGGATCAAGTTGTGAGTGGTCTATTTAAGATCAAAAGAACGCGATTGGTGCCTCGGCAAAAAGAGGACAAATTTAAAAGGATTTAATCTCATTTGATACTCTTCCTTGCACTGCCTTGATCAGAGAGGCAAAAATGAACTGCCGAATGACATTGCCATGAAGCGTGTTGGCCCTGTACTGGCTAACTCAGTCACTAAGGCCGGCTCAGCGTTTGACACGAAAGGTTGTCTCATATGATTTTCACCGTGTTAGATGTCCTGAGACACATAACATGTGACTACGCATCGCATCTACTGGGTGTACACTACACTGACAAAACAATGCATGTTGTCAGTCATGATAAACGTCAGGATCCCCTGTGATGGTAATGCTTAGCTGACTCCATCCAGACATCAGTACAAGGCAAGCATGATGATTGAAGTACACAACAATAAAATAATATGCCAGTGAGAAATAATTGTTTTAGGGTGGGTGGGGAAAAAACATGTGCGAAAAATGTTACATGAAGAAGGGAGTTTCATTTCTCTTGGCTATGATTGCTATAATGTCAATCTGCTTGAAAATCAGTCTGGTTTCATTGGTGAATGTCAACAAATCGTGAAAACAGACCAGAACAAACATGAGGAAAAGAACACTGTGGAAAAATCATGTTTACCGTAGGCTGAACTGGCTGTGGGGAGAGTGACAGTTCATCACTGATATGTGTATTTGTACCATAGCACTTTAAACAACATGCATTATAAGCCTATGGTGTTGTATATAGACTCAGTATGTGTTGCAAATATCACAGTGAATGTGATCACATATCTATTTCTGTTGCACCAGTAGTAAGATGAACTGGAAAAAACTCTTAATCCCTCACCAATGGCAAGGAAGAAGAATGAAATAACTGGCTGAATTTTATGGCTAGTTAATCTTTTACCCTTAAGCAACAAGGTAACATTAATTCACATTCGTCTTCTTGCTCTTGTACTCTCTCTCTCTCTCTCTCTCTCTCTCTCTCTCTCTCTCTCTGTCTCTCCGTATTTGAAGCATAGGTAGTTCCGTCTGTATGTCCACCTTTTCTCAGCCTAAGCCGCAAGTCTCACTCAAATCCCAGGCTGGATAATCTTATCCATACACTGCCTCTGCCATCCTCCAACTGGGCTCGTGCTCCAGCCAGCTCAGCTGTTATGTTATGAGAAGCAAAAGGGATTTCCTCCCTTTACTTCAACACTTCAGTGAATTTGTAAGTCTCCGTCGGCCCTAGAACTCCTCAGGCTTCATGCGATGTCACTCCAGAAGCCTCACTAGACTCTGCCGAATCCATAGTCTGGCCCACGTGACGCCCCGGGGAGCTGTGGGAAGGCAGCTATGAGAGAGAGAGAGAGAGAGAGAGAGAGGGGGAGAGAGAGAGAGAGAGAGAGAGAGAGGGAGAGAGAGAGAAAGAGGCAGGAGATGTGGACAGTGTCGACTATGCTGTATGTGAGTGACAGAGAAATACATGCCCAATACCTGCACATGAAGCTCAGAGGCTCTGAGAAAGCCATGAGTTCCTCAGGGGTATATATGTCAACCCTGACTATCATCCCAATCTCCTGGGCAACTTTTGTGTGGGATATTTTGCAGGAGAATGATCTCCAGTACACCCCTGGGACAACCCCAAAAGAACTGCAAGTGAGCTGAGAACCGGCATATGGATTTAAATTGGCCTTGAGCTTGACTGGGTTGTAACAAAAGGAAAATTATCATAATTATTCCCCAAAATCAGAGGGGGACAGGGAGCTGACTTGTACACTGGGCGTCAAGCCCATACACTCTGGGGCAATCATAGTGACTCTGAGGTCCAGTGGTGCCATTCATTTCTCAAGGTTGACCTTGAGTACTTACAAGGGCAAATCTTAATCCAGCCTACAGCAGGCCATCACCATTAAGTCCCATAAAACGGACAATTGATGGCAGCCATTAAACTTATCACTGTGCCGAGGCTAATATCAGGTGGCAGATTGTCTTGGGCGAAAAAAGATGGAGGGCATATGTTGTCTTAACAGTGCCCCCAGACTAACCTTTGGATAACCCGTGTGTTTATCCCTGTCTGTCACCAGTGATGTTCCCTCAGCCATCACCTCCGCTTTCATCCCAGGCTGCCGCCTCGGAGCGGAGCGGAGCGGCACGGCATGGCAGCGTTCTCTCGACACGGAACAAGCAGCCAGTGAGTTTCCTTCCCCTTTTTATCTCCAGGAATCTCTGTGTGCACAACATAAAAGAACAGCTAAGCACAGTAACGAGAAGCGATGGAAAGATGGTAAAGGATTTTGTGTGTGTGTGTGTGTGTGTGTGTGTCTCGGTGCTCATCCACAGCATCCAGCGGTGATATTTGCAGTTGGAAGGTGGGGAGGGGGTCAGATGCTTGATGTGCATGCAGCCTTCCAGAGTGCAAATGGCTTTTGAGGTTGAATATCCCCTTGTGGCCCCTCTCACCAACAGGAAGGAAAACAAATGGGCTGGTCTCAAGGCTAGAAACACAAGGGTGACGCCCTCAAGACACACACATACACACACATACACACACACACGCACAGAGCATCCCCTCACTCAGCCAAAGCCAGCATCATTTATTCATGGGCATTTGGTGTGATCAGTGAATTGGCTGCAAACATCGTCGGCCACATCACCCCGTCACTCCCCTCCCACGGGGAAGAGCAAATTTTCATGTTTTCATGTAACCAGTAGTCTGCCCATTTTACACAAGCACTTAGAAACACAGACACACACAAACACTCGCTCTCTCTCTTTCTCACACACACACACACTCACTCCCTCTCTCTCTCTCTCACACACACACACACACACACACAAACAGAGCAAAAGAAGAATTGCTGTACCATACCACACACACAAATGCCCAAATGTCTCCTAGTTATCCACTGCCCCAGCTGGGAATTAACGTCACCAAGACTCCATCTCCAGCTATTGTGAATTGTTTATTCCCCATAGTGCCCTGGCCTTTTTGTTCACTTCTTTATTAATTGCCTTGGCTAATGGAAGAATATTGCCTCATTCAGATTTTCATTAAAAACAAATTAGTCTAGTGGACAAACATTGCAGCAATGATCCACTGTACAGCCCTCTCATTGCAGAATTAATTACCCCAGTGTTGCTGTTGGCCATTGTCTTGAACGTGACTTGGCCCCCGTTGCAGTCCAATATGAACTGCATCATGTGGTTGAACCCGGGCACCCTGTTGCCGTTATCGCCTGTGTTCTAAAGATTTTCCATTAGTTTTCCACCATTCAACGTGGTTAACTACAGAAACGAAAACATTCCGTCCAGCGTGGCGGGGGCGGTTGCACAGCGCTTGACAAGGTGAGGGTGCTCGACTAGAGGCTTCGACATCCGGGATTAAAAAAGTAAATTGCTATTGTGACTTTGAGCACGATGAAGAGGGCAGCTCCCCCAAGCAGGCCTGGCCTTTGGGGATATTCAGGGGGAGCAATGTGAATGTACTGCTTTAATTCCTGCTGTTATAAATAGCACACTGGAGTAGTGGGGGTGGGCGAGGGGGTGTGGTGGGAATACAGACCGTAGATTATGATGAATTGCCATGCACTGCCCGCCACATTCAGTGCCCCGGAATCGTTATGTTCTGGCACGATAGCTTCCAGCCACATTCGCTGCTAATGACTGCACACAAAGGAGTCGTCTTCAGCACCCTGGACAGCGGCACACCGCTGAAATAGAACCGAACACTGTGTGAGCAAGTAACTTCATCTGCCGGCTGTTGGTATAGCATCTTGTTAATTCATTTCAGATTGCTAAGGGGTACACTTAAAAGCTTCCTCTTAGTTCCGCACGGTGTCCAAACAGTTGACTCAAGACGTTATTCCCCACGTCAGAGACACCCTGTTTGTTCCCAATCTTCAAGCGGCTCATAAGATATTTACATCTCACCTGGCTTTGTGTGCATACCAAATAGCCACAGCACCCTCTAGCTTGTTTCATCAGAAATGTCCTCCATCGGGGCCCCCACCCCCCCTTCTCCACGCACAGACACGCACTCAGCCTCCTCCTCCTCCCTCGCACTCAGGCAGATGGAACAGGCAAGTAAGCAGGCAGGCACAGAAGCAGACAGCCGGTGGAGTTAAGACATGTAGGCAGGCAGACAGCGTAGACACAAACTCATGGGGAGTCACTGAGCATGCACAAAAGTCAGATAAATACACACACACACACACACAGACAGACACACTCACGTTAACACAGGGGTCGAGAAACAATACCATCAACGCCAAATAGGCAGGCAGACTGAGAGCACAGACAAAAGCTTCCACGTAGACAGACAGAGTGGACAAAAAATAAGCAGTTAGACAGAAAAACAGACAGACCGGAAGAGACTGCAGACAATAGACAAGAGAGGAAGGGAAGAGAGAGAGAAGAAAAAAAGACAGACACAGGAGGACAAGGTGGGGGGGGGGGGGTCGGTCGAACAGCCAGATGAATGGCTGACAGGCAGACAGACAGGAGCGGCGAAACAAGGAGGAGTGACAGAAAGGACAGGACACAGCGGTGAGGCAGACAGGAAGGGAGGCAGGCAGGCAAGCAAAGAGACTGCAGAGGCAGATAGACAGGAGGGACAGAAGCTAAGCAGAGGGGCAAGAATGCTGCTGTGAGGAACGAAGTGTGCTTTTGTGTGTGTGTGTGTGTGAGAGAGAGAGAGGAAGAGAGAGAGAAAGAGAGAGGTTGTTTGTGTGTTGTGTTGAGTGTTTGTGTCACAGTGTACAGATGGGTATGCATATCTGTATATGCGTGTGTGTGTGTGTGTGTGTGTGTTTGTCTGTGTGTGTGTGTGTGTGTGTTTGTGCTATGTGAGTGTATGTGTGTGTGTGTGTGTGTGTGTGTTTGTCTGTGTGTGTGTTTGTGCTGTGTGTTTGTGCTGTGTGAGTGTATGTGTGTGTGTGTGTGTGTGTGTGTGTGCGTGTTTGTGCTGTGTGTGTGTGTGTGTGTGTGTGTGCGTGTTTGTGCTGTGTACTATGTTCTGTGTGGGGCGGGAGAGACCGGAGCCGGGCGGAGCAGGAAAGGCAGCACTCTGCCACATCTGCTGCCCTCAGCGTGGCTGCATCCCTGGGCCTGACGTCTCCAGGGCCCGAGCCTCGTCTGCGTCAGAACCTGGCACATATGTGCCCCTGCTCCACGGCCATATGGTGGCCCGGGAGAGGCCGGCGTTGGCAGTTTGGTGGAGACAGGATCGTGGGTGACAACATGTGTTTTAACAACAAGCCGCTTTTTTTTCCTGCGATTCTGCATGTTTGGGCAGCCGGCACTGCAAGAGGGAAACACACACGGAAGGCATGGAAAGCAGCTGCCACATCACATCAAAGTCACTCTGCTCCCGCGCTTTTGTTCAGACTCTTAACTTTCCCCTTCATCCATCCCTGATGAAGATGGACACGATTTCTACCCATAATCCCTCACCTTAAAAGGTCCACTTTAAAGAAAACCTTCTCAGACTATTTTCTCTCTATCTTAATGGATGCCATCTATTGTAAAACATACAACAACCATTCTGTGGTTCTTCGGTCTTTTAATCCATGCACAGTGTTGTTTTCATGTATGGATGCTCTACAGTCTCATTCGCCAGTTTGCTTCTGCTCTCTGGTAATCTCGTTATAGTTTCAGTACCTTCCGTGCTCATGAAAGATATGTGAAGTGTGTTGTTGTTATTCCCCAACACACAATGCAGGAGGATGAAACCCTTTTGTGCCAGGCTTTCTTCAAAGGTCTTTGAGGGTTCCTCTGCGTGGGTTGCAAGTAGGTCAATGGCTTTCTCAGGGAGGTGAGAGAGCCACAGGTGAGGAAATTAAACACGTCGGTGAAGAAGTTTGTAATTCCAGGGATTAACGTGTGTGTGTGGGGGGTGGGATGGAGAAACAGAAGGATGCATGATTAAAATGTTAATGAGATATGTCTTTGTCGTAACCTGAAGGGGGCGGGGGTGGGGGGTGTTGGGGTGAAAGTGTGCCACTAAATGTGGTTGAATTAATAAGGATGGTGGGGAGGGGAAGGCTTACTTCTTGAGCCTCCTGTTTTCATAGACCTGTGCGGAATTGCATTCATTAATAATTGATGAAGTACTTCAGAGAAATGGGCTGCATCAAGATTCATGTGCAACCACAGCTGTGCATTTTCAACATAATAACCTCCTCCTCCATCCTCTTATCCGGCATCCTCCTCTCTCATCTTTTACTCTTTTCCACCTATATCCTACTCGAAGAACTGTCATATGCAGCAGGGCGTGCCTCCACTTGAAAATGTCCTTGGAGCTTTTAAACTCATTAAGACATTCAAAATGAATAAGTGAAGGCTAATCATTGCCATAGTGCATCAGCGTTATTATTATGTCTGGTTGTGTCTGTGGTTTGGGCCCGATGGCTGCTGGCAGCGAAGCCTGGCCTCACTGCTGTGCTTCGCCTCGCCCTGCTTTGGCCCCAGAAGAAAGTTAATTCAGCCACTCAGCCTTACATCTCCTGGGCCTCCACCCCACAGCACGCTCAATATTTCAGCGCCATAATTGTTTATTGCCAGGCTTTCAGGGTTGTGTTTGGACCAGTCATTGCTTCTTCTTCATCTTCTTCGTGTCAGGCCTCCCGCCAGGCCACGGACAAAGAGACACAGAGCTTTGCAAGTCTTTGTGGCTGGCTCCGTCCCTCCCCTGGCTCTCCCCTTCCATTGGGAATCTTTTTTGAACATGAGCAGCTTTAAAGCAAATCTAGCAGCAGTCCCCAAATATTAGTCCTGGGTGACAGCAAACAGACTCAGCCGAGGCCAAGCTTGAGGTACCCTCCTTCACAGGCTCTCATATCTCAAACGGCGAAGAGAGAGAGAGAGAGAGAGAGAGAGGGGTAGAGACGTTTGCAAGGGGCCATCAGTGCGCTGCAGTACATTTGAGCCTGACAGTGGTCTGTGTTCCCTTCTTTTTTTTTATGTCTTACTTTCTTATGTCTTCTGGAGCTCAGAGACAAACTCCTCAACTCGCAGGAGCTGGGGTAGGGTGGGGGGCACAGAGCCGTCAGATCTGGCCAAGTCATCTGGTGCTGGCGTCGGGGCCCCCTACGGAGCTGCCTCGCTCTTGCCCAGCCAGTGGTGCGTCACGAGCCCTCCTCCCAGAGATGGTGGCACAGTGCTAGTCTGCCGGGGAGCTGGAGGAGACGCGTGGAGACACGTGGAGTGGAGCTCGTGTGTGTGTGCTCATGTGTGTCTGTGTGTGTGTGTGTGTGTATGTGTTGGAAGGAGGTGGGAGTGGTGGTGGGGTGTTGTAGTGGGCGACACTGATGTGACAGCTGGTGAGGCCCCTGGGCAGGCATACCAGGGGCGACTCCAGCTCCGAGACCCCCATGGAGAAGGGGAGCCATCTTCAGGCCGGATGCAATGCTTTTTTTTTTCTTTTTCTTTTAATCTGGGCTACAGCAATGGTAGCGACAGAGAGAATGAGAGAGAGGGAGATGCAGAGAGGGGGCACCAGGAAAGGGCATCTGCCAGCTCCACATCAAATGCCTGCCAACATCCTACTTCCCCGGTCCCGTTTGCACAGTAGAGGGACCAGGCAGATGACTGCCACTGACACCAGAGAGAGACAGCGCTCACGCAAGGGTCTACCAGGGGAGCAGAGAGAGGCAGCGCTCACGCAAGGGTCTACCAGGGGAGCAGAGAGAGGCAGCGCTCACGCAAGGGTCTACCAGGGGAGCCTGGGCCCGTCCACCTGCCTGCCTGCCTGGGGAGGTCCTCCGGACAGCCACAGCCAGCTTTGCCCAGAGGTTTAATTAGGAGGAAGTCACATCAGTTATATAAACTAGAGATGAATGTCCGCAAAGAAAATGCATACGCGCACCAGTTGGACGTTGCATACTGTAACCTATGCAATTATGCGGACGCTAACACTTTGCGTTACAAAAGAAAGGTTTGACTCTCCTACCACCTGTTGAATAACGTAGCCCCATGCAGAGCATAGTCATACATTTGAAAGAGGGCGGTTGAACATTTCTGCAGTTGACTGTTTTAAATTTTCATACGACAGAAATTCACTGGTGTTGTGGTGAGGTTTTTTAGCAGATTTATAGATTTCAAGCTTACAACAAATCACGTAGCCATACAAAACATGTTCTCAAATGCTGTTTTATAAGCATACAGTTGGTGGAATGTTTCCAATGACAGAAAGTGTCTGTATGTCAGAGACATCACATCAAACTATACATTAGAAATTTAAATGAGTTAAATTGGGTTGCTAGCATGCATCTTCTTGTGAAGTGTAACATTAGCCACCCCAGGCGTGCATACTGGTAAATTAGCCCACTAAAATGAACTAATATGAAACTCTAATACAGTATAATCACTTAATCATTCAATTAAGTATAGGCTGAATTACACCCATGAGTATCAAATCTTTAATTCCCATGAAATACAAAATGGCAGCATTATCTGCATGGTTTTCATCAGGCCAATATATCAGCTAACGTTAGCCTACAGTGCTGATTCAGTGTTGTTTTCAGTGTTAAGTTCCGTTAGCTAAATCGAATGACTAAACTGCACCTCCTGGATATTTTGCGACAAGGTGATAAAGACAGACCAATCCGTCTCTTCTGTAATGTCAGGTTGAACATGAAATTAATCCTCCAACAAAACACTGAACATTTTCTCCCTTCGTAACAAACTAATTATATCAACCATCTGTTTACGAGTGTTATTTGAATGGTTGTTGGTGTTTAGTCAAACGCTGTTTTTTTAAAGCATCCAGTTGGTTGATTGTTTACAATGACAATTGCATACAACTCCCAGCCTCGGCATCCTCAGCATACTACTAGAGGTCACGTATTTAGCAGATGTTCTTTTCCAAAGCGGCTTTCAAAGGCGTAAAAAGCAGCATTGCTAGCCACTACACCACTAACACATATAACATCCCCCTATTCATTTTCAATGGGAAAAGAAGCAATTAAAACAAAATCAGTGGACCTATCAATTAGCTAGTATACAAGTACACTACAAAGCATTAGCATGGACATGTTAGCACTGCAATGTCATGGGAGTTGAAATAGCTAAAAAAAAAACAGAAAGAAAAATGATAATCAAACTTAAAAAGAACAAATTGCTTGCCTGATCACATAACTAATTGACTGACATCTTTAAGGCCCTTTAACCGGTCATATAAAAAGGAGTTCCAAGCCCTGACCTGAGTATATGTGATAGTTGGCTTCAGAGGCTCATTATCAGTGAAAATGTGTCACTGACTTACAGACCCCAGATGGTGCTCAAGCCCCTGCCCTTATGCCTGGTGACTTGATGAGTGCCCTTTTTGCAGGATATTTCTTCCAACTATTTCTAATTGTATTAACTATGGCATACATTTTCAATTACAAGCATGATGTAAGTAGCTGAACAGCCAACCACTGAGCTTGACAACAAATGGAAAAATAGTCTCATCAATGAAAACAAGTAAACTGGTATAGCAAGTCAATTTGGATAACGTGGACAATAGTCTACTCTATGCAATCATATTTGGATATCAGAAACGTTACCCTATCTTTCAACCCTTTCTTGTAGAGCACTGATGGAGCTGTGGCCATGTGTTGATAGTTGATGCTCTGCATAGGTAATAGGTTATTATTATTAAAGGTCATAGGCTCATAGGCCTACTTAAAAAGATAGATATATAGACAGACAGATAGATATATAGACAGATAGATAGATAGACAGACAGATAAATAGACAGGCAGATATATAGACATATGGATAGATAGATAATGTGCTGCTGTAGTTGGTAACTTTATGTTTTCATAAATATCTGTCGGTGAGTGGGATGCCCTTCCTTTAGCTTGAGCATCTGCCCCCCATATGTCTGTGCACAGCCCTGCTCATGTACATGCATGGCTCTGCGGTATAATGGTTTCTAGTCATTTGACAATATCAGTACTGCAACTAACATCGCCAGAAGCATATTCTTTAGATATTAAGCATATGGCTCGTTATGACCTACTCGTTTTAAAAAAAGCGTTCAAGAACGTAAAAATAAACTGGCAAATACTACAGTGCATGTCTGCTGATCAGTAAGCCTTAAAGACTCTCACCTTTAAGCTGTCTTATGTTCAGCCTATTGGAAAGGGGGTGGTTTATGGTTTAAGCCTTCGCAATATATTCATCTTTAAAGGTTACACAAATTTCAGTTCAAATGTTTCTCAACACAAACCTTTTAATGAACCAGATGTTATAATGTTGAATAATGCATTTAGGCCTACTCGAGTGTTAATCATCGCTCTTCAACAAAATAGCCTCTGAATGTGTGACTAACAGGAGGTGTGCAGTACAAAAACAAGGGAGGGGGAGTATGGAGAGAGCTCTACAAAACGACAGTGAAAATGAAATGAACTCCAAATGAAAAGCTTGCGTGTGTGGAGAGGAGAGCTTTCTCCTCTCCACAAAGGGGTAATAGATTGGCAGCGTAATTGTGAATGAGAAAGATGGAGAGAGAGAGAAACAGAGAGACACAGATGGAAAGAGAGAAAAACCAAAAGGGACCGACACGGTAAGAGAGAGGGAGGGAAAGAAAGAAAGAAACAGAGAGACAGAGGCAGAAAACAGACAAACCACGAGGGAGGATGGAGGCTGAGAGAAAGAAAGAAAGAAACAGCTAGAGAAACAGAGTAGCTGAAAGAGAACGATGAAGAAACGGAGACGGAGAGGGAGGGAGAGAGTGAGTCATGAGTGGGGAAGATGGAGGCTGAGCCTGGGGCCCAGCATTGGGTCTCAGTGAAGAAAGCAGGCCACCCAGGAGCCAACCGAGGGAAGGAAGGTACAGATGCAGGGAGACCAACGGAAAAGCCCCCTCCAAGAGCCCGAGACGACTGTGTGATGGGGAAACAGCAAGGCTCCTCAAATAACAACTGATTGTAACTGTGAGTGGCCAGCCCGGGGTCTACAGGAGGTCAAGCCACTCCAGATTGGTTGGGCTGAGTGAGAGGAGCTCCAGTCTGGTTCGGCCTCCTTCCGCATCCAACTGTGTGTGTGGGACTCACTGTTCCATGGTCCACCCCCGTTTAGAAGGCCAGTTTTTAAAACACAGTGCATTCACGTAAACAACAACAAACAGCCAGAGATTTAGTGGCAGGACTGTTTACAAGTCTGTGTTTGTTTTCATGTGTGTGTGGGTGTGTGTGTTCGAGTGTGTGTGTGAGAGAGAGATGACCGTTTACATGACTGTGTGCTACTTGATGTATTGGAATGTAAACACATGAATAAATAATGGCCATTAAATCGCCGTCTCTATATTTAGCATGCCTTTTTTCACCAACTAATCCCCTGGTATTTAAGCCTTGTCTGTTGAAACTGCAGAGAGATTTAATCAAGTCACCCTTTGATGACATGTGCGCACCTCATGGGGCATGGGAGGGAGCCGGCATTGGCCCACGGAGACAGAATAACCAATTAAAGCAGAGAAACCACGAGCCACACCAGGCATGCGCTCAATCAGACGAGATCGCTGTGTAGTTCCCTGAAGTGAACACTGGTGTCATCTATTCCTTTCCTCTGTTCTTTCACTCACACACACACACACACACACACTCTCTCTCTCTCTCTGTCTCTGTCTCGCTCTCACACTCCCTCTTGTGTTTCTCCTTTCTCTGTTCCCTATATACTCTCCCTCATTCTCCCTCTCGCTGTCTACCTCTTAGCCATAGTCAGTCTCAATTATGAAGTGAAATGTTGTAATATGGATTTTATTATCGCCTTGAAACAATGACAGACCAAGTATGCGCGGGGGAGTCGTCGCGTACGAGCACTGAGGAGAAATAGCCATCAGGCCAAATTTGTATCTCTGTACGTTACGGAAAGACGTTGGGGGGGGGGGTTTGCCGTTTCATTCCACAGGGCCGGTGGATTTACTGCCACTGCGGTTTGCCAGCTGTCATCAGGAGCTACTGCCACCTCTCCTTTATGATGCGCAGATCTGGAAGCACGCGGCAGTCGGATGGCAACACCACCCCAGACACCACACAGCGAGGCTTCACGCGTCGCCTGTGATTGCGTTAGAAGAAGACAGAGAGAGAGAGAGAGAGAGAGAGAGAGAGAGAGGGAGGGAGGGAGAGAGAGAGAGAGAGAGGGAGGGAGGGAGGGGGAGAGAAAGAGATAGAGTGCAAAAGCTTCCGTGTGATGGGTGGTCTTTTGTTCACGCCACCCCACAGTGTGCATCTTCCCCACCGCCACCAGCACCATCCCAACCCCTTGCAGAGCAGCCTGCCTACCTCTCCCCCACTGATGGGTCGACATCCATTAGCACATCAGCGCACATATGGGTCTGCATTATAGATAAATACAGAGAGCACATGCGGAGCAAGGTAGGCCTCAGCATTATAGTCAGTGTGCCGTGGTGTGACATCCACATAGTGTCAGCTCTCCTCTGCCCCACTTGAGGGAATGGGAATGGTTTAGCTGCTGGCGGCGGGGCGGGGGGGTTGGGAAGTTCCTTCCCATTTTCACAGCCACTTCACTGGTCCCTGGCTGCAGCCCTGGCATGGCAGTTAGCACAAGCTGCTGAGGAGCTGCCTGCGTACTTGGCCTGCATGGGAGCGCACGGTGGCTAATGGTGGCTCTGGGGCACGCCGGCTCATCCCCTCCCTGTAAGGTGGAGATCTGGATCCGGATGCAGCAGAGAGGAACACAGGCAGGAGGGGGCGCGGCGAAAAAGCCACAGCCGCGTGGAGGTGGTGGTGGAGGTGTCGCACACTGCAGAGAGGGTTGCTGTTGGGGGGGGGGGGGGGTGCGAGGGGGCTGGCTGACGGAAGGTGCAAATGATGTCAACGTACCATGGGAGAGAGCTTCACACACACGAGCGTGGGCTGCCCAGCTGTAATGTGTTTACCCTGCCTCTCGAGGGTATGTGTATGCATATGAGTGTTTGTGCCTATTTGTGTGCATGTGCACGTGTGTGAGTGAGTATGCATGCATGTGCCTGTGCATGTATGTGTGTGTGTGTGTGTGTTTAGAGAGAGAGACAAGATGAGATGGGGTTTTAGTGAGAGCATCCTTTAGCGCTCATACAGTCAGGCCTGTGGCGTCAAGATGAAACATCGCTTGAATGATGTGGGGGGGGGGGATGATGATATGGAATGTATTAGCATAACAGGCTCTGTCTTTCATGTTTAAGCTTCTGAGTTGTTGTTTTTTTTCCTCCGTCATGTTGTTGTTTTTTATGTTTCCCCTCATTGTCGGGCACTTAGAACACAACAGCGCCGACGGCCATGCCTAAAGGAGTGGTGCGACATTAAAAAAACATCTGGCCCCAACTTTTCATTCCCTCCTCTCCCTCCCCTCTTCCTCACACACGTGCACTGGCAGGCAGGCCCCCGCTAGCGGCACGTGAAGAAGATTCCGGATCCCATGCAAGCGATCCGCGCAGACGTGTAATTGCTTTGACAGCGGCAGAGAAACAGGGTGGTGGTCACGGCCGCTCCGGGGTGAAGCCTGAGAACGACAGGCGAGCATCTCTGGGTGCCGTGACGACTGGGGGCCCAGGACGAGGCCACTGGCTCATGGCTGTGGGCCCCCCCCCCCGGTGGCCTGCGGCCCCGCGGTGCGACTGCTCACCTTCTCACTCTCCTGCCGAGAGAGCAGACAAACAACAACAATCACACGGCGAGAGGAGGATGAGTGAGGCCACACAGGCCAGCGCTTATTCCAGGAAGACATTAAAAGGAGTCGCACAGAGAAGAAAATCCCATTTAAGAGGAGCAAGCATGTCTGGCGCAGAATTGCCAAGTGTCACATTATAGCTGTTTCATATATCAGGGTTAGGGCGTGTGTGTGTGTGTGTGCGTGTGATTATGTTTGTGGGAGGGATGGGGGGTTCAGGGAGGACTAGGAATGCAGTGTCACATTAAATGGCTCTTGGCATTTTTTCCCCCCAAGATGACCTCTACGGCCAATTACAGTCGACAGTTGACTCGTCTTTGAGGGAAACAGCGGATAGATTGGACGCTCCGACTGTCCGCTGTTTGACACCACTGCGTACATGCTTATTAACATCACAATGCCGTACATGGGCTTATGTAAATGCTTACTCACACAGTGGCCTTCCGCCAGCTCTCCATATATTAGCGCAGGCTTGATAAGAATAGAGCGCATGTGGGAAGAATACAGCATGAGGCAAAGTTGATGCAAGGATTTTAGCTAACTATAACCACCATGTGAAAAGCATTTGCCCAACACGTACAGACTTTTTTTTTTCATATTTTCAGAGATAAATTATAGCCTTGGAAGGCACAAAAGGGACTTAATTAAATAAGGTCAAATGATTCTGTGCTGGGTTAAAATGAAGTCGCTTTTTAAATTTGCCCAAGCAAAGCTGGATTCATGGTTGGTAGGAATTCCCTGAACCGAGGTATTCCCTGAAGAGACACCTGAGTGGGTGCTGAGCGTCCTTGAGAGAAAAATAAAAACGAACTTGTTCTATTTCACTATTGTTCTTCCTCCATGCTTCCATTGAGCACAATCTTTTTGACTCAGACTGCAAAAACTACTAAAACAATCACTGAAGGATTCTCCTAACGCTTATCATTTAACACCCACTGAAAATATATACTCAAAACTTACTTAAAAGTTGAACTTTTAAACTTACTTAAAAAGTTAAGATGAGAACCACAGCTCTGTTATTTAAACGGTAGTGGTGCATCTAGTCCTGTACACAGACTACCTTTACTGGGAGAAAGAGGGACACAGAGAGAGAGAGACAGAGGTGGGAGAGAGAGAGAGAGAGAGAGGTGGGAGAGAGCGCCCAGGGGCCTTTACCTGAGTTAATGGGAAATGCAGGCCGGGGCAGTGGTGTCGCCGAAGTCCCTTTTGTCCCTGTGGAAATGACCCTTAATTAGGCCCCTCTCTGCCAGGTGAAATGAGAGTGCTGCTGCCGAGGCTCCTGCTGATGGCTGAGGGGAGTGGGTGTGTGTGTGTGTGTGTGTGTGTGTGTGTGTGTGTGCGCGTGTGGAGGGGGGGACTTCCTAACCGAGGAATAGAAATGAAAACATGCTGCACTGGAAAGAAATCTCCACTACCACCATCTTGGCCTCCATTTCTAAGCGAGCCTGGGGTAGTGTGTATGCAACGTGTGCATGGGTTTGTGAGGTTGTGTGTCAGTGTCAGTGTCTGTGTGTGTCTGTGTGTGTGTGTGTGACAGAGTGTTCCGGCTGCCGTCGTTCCTCATCTGCGAATGCGGCTGGCCACACTTCATCAGCCCCTCAATTAGCAGGATCTGTAGTGGCAGAAGTGATGGTGTCAGGCCTCTGATTTTTTTTTTCCCTGCGCTCCTTCTCTTCGTGTGTGCTCAGCCCGGGTTCCAGGCAGCTGTCAGGAGCCATTTTCCTGTTGAAAAGTGAACCGCGGTGCTCCCCTCTGCACTGGAGGTTTGATCGCCACAGTCTGCTTCGCCACGTTCGCCAGTGTTAACCCTCGACAGTTACTTTCGTTTTCTCTCACTCTCTCTCACACACACCACACACCAAGTTATGTGTACAGCTGGGAAAAGAACGCTTGCTTGTCTCGTTTGCATTCACCCACTGCGTTTGCCAAGCATGCTGTTTGTGTATTTGTTCCTTTTTTTCCGCATCTAGCCAGCGGCAAATGCAATCCTCTTGGATGAAATACACCTGTGAAGGCCACTGAGGAGAGAAAAAGAAAATCCAGTAAGGGGAAGGGAGGGGAGGGGAGGGGACGACAACACTTCATTCAAGTCGCCCACCGTTCCTGCTACATGACACAAAGAGAGACATAAAGTGACAGAGTGGCATCAGAGAAAGGAGTACCTGGTGGCGTACAGACACAATGATCTCAAGCATTTGCCATCGTATTTTCCTCTTTTTTCCCCCCATTTTGGCGGGGGCCAGATGAGCCTGTGGCCACCCCATTGTGATGTGGAGCTATCACAAAGAGGTGGGGCTCTGTCCTATTTGCTGCTATTCGCTCCGGCAGGTGCCGGGGCCCCTTTATGAAGAGGTCCCTCCACGCTGTGCCCTGGCTGATGTGAAAAGTTCAGTCTGACTCCCACCATGCCAGCGGCCGCCTTGGCTGAGATAATTGATGCCGCTCATCTCTCCGTCTGACTAATTTACTCCTTTTGTACTGCCTTTGTGCTTTTCTCCCTTTCAGAACATCATTCAGTTTCACCTGCAATTCTTATTTTCTCAGAAGCCTCGCCCTCCCCTTGCTGTACAGCACTGTGCAGTGACCGCACTCCTCAGCTCCATGTCTCCATCTGCTGGACAGAAGTAGCACCGCAGACACCTTTATTATTCTGCATTTCACCAGTCAGGATGTTATTTTTAGCTGTTGTTTGTCTTGGATGAGCAATGTTTATATTAACTGATGGGCAATGAGATTAGAGCTTAAAATAGTAGGGATTAGACATGTGCGGTGACATGTTGGCGTCACAGCGCCGTGCGAAGCCTGGCAAACTGAAAGCAGGTTGTCCATATTGTCATGGGCGGTTTTGGGCATGGAAGAACCGGGCAGCCGCCCGGGGCGGCACTTTTTCATGACATGTGGGGGGCGGCACGAGCACTTAAAAAAAATAAAATAATAATCATCTGGGCCGCGAAGCGGTTTTCTATTATCGATCATATCACTGTGTGGGGATCATTTTGACACTGATAGCTGCCATTGTGAACTCTAGTCATCTCCTATAGTTTGTCCGAGTTAGCAACAGTAACTAAGGGGGGCGGGGCTTAGCGATAGGTCAATTGAGAAATTTAAGTTTGTCTTTCACTTATATTGTTATAATAGAAAAAAATAAGAATTAAGAATGTTTTTTTTCCGGGGGGGGGGGGGGGCTCGGAGGGGGTTTCGCCCGGGGCGTAATTCCATGTAGAACCGCCACTGCATATTGTGCTGTGAGGGGGCAGACTGGAGAGTTTCTGCTCCACTTCATCACCCAGCATATTAGAGTCCATTCACTCCAGTTAAGCCCCCTGCCCTTGTCCTGTTAAACAAAACTGTCCCCTATTGCACTATTGCAGTCAGTTAAGGTTGCTTCACCACATCAAAGCAAACCATTCAGAGCACCCTTTCAAACATACTGACGTACATGGGTAGGTGTTTCTTGTCATCATTGCCAAAACATTTCAAAGCAAGACTTAGTACAAATCCTCCTCTTCATACACATTAAAGGATAACATCCAACAACAGCTTTAAAATGTACACGTGTAGCCGACCTCCAAGGAAAAGGAAGACCGAACTCTTGTTTTCTTTTGCTCATGATAGTAGACCCGTGCAGAATCTTCAAAGGCAAACGATCAATGCTAGCACTCCAAATGATCTTTGTTGTTTTAATGAAGTCTAATGGCACATAGTTAAGACACGGGGGCTAGGAACCCGGCTCCCTTCAGGGGGCACCACACCAAGGTGTCTGGCAAGATGTGCAGGAGTGTGTGTGTGTGGGGGGAAAATACAGCTGAATTGCCCCTCTAATTATTCGCCTATGTGCACGAGGAGGATGTAATTTGCTCTCCCAGTCAGCACGTGGTGAAGGCTTCCCTCAGCAGGAGAAAGCGAAGCCGGTGCAGCCCTCCTCGCATGAGCCCGCGCTAATGGGAAGAGGAAGTCCGGATAAAGGAGCTCTTTTCATGCTGTATCCACAGCGATAATGAGGACTGTCGTCTGATGGATTACCCAGATTCATTCCGCAAAGACTGGCCCATTTTCCCCACTTCTTTTTTTTTAGATCCTCTCTGTTCTCTCCCTCTTCCTCTCTCCCCCCCCCCCCCTCTTCCCCCCTCCACCACCACAACCCCACCCAACCTCTACCTCAACCTCCATCTTCTCTCCGAGTCCTTGGCTGGTCCAACACAGGCCAAAGCTTTTTAAAATGGCATTTGCTTTAATCATTTGTCTTGTTCAGATGGGAATTTATCCCTGCACTCATTTGCACTGCAATAATAAATCAGTTGGGTTATTAATCGGAGGGGCTTGAGCACCGCTCTGGAGTGGAGAGTGCTGGATCAGCGGACATGTGTGCTGTCTCTGTCAGGGGGGTACACTCCTTACTCTTTCACTCTCTCTCTCTGTCACACACACACACACACACACACACACACACTCCTTTCCTTAACTCCCACTCCCCCTCCGGACAACGCTGTGATGAACCGCTGCCTCATCACATTCAAAGAGGGCTCCTCAGCAAACACACCCGGCTTGCGGGTATCTGCCGCACAGCAAAAAACTCAGCATGAGGAGTATACCCGTGCCACAGCCCCCAGGACAGGCTCTTTCTGTTTCTCCCTCTCTCTTTCTCTCTCTCTCTCTCTCTCCGCTTGGTGTGGATGATGCTACTAGAGAGAGTGTGCTGCTGCACAGCCATGTGGAGATAGCGATACTTGTTTCCCAGAGTGTCTTTGATGCTTTCTGGGTGCGGGCCAGAATAAAGCACTGTAATGGGAGATAAACCTCACCCCCGTCTTTAAGACGGACGAAATGGAGCTTGTCTCATCGGAGAGGAGTGGGTGTGGGTGTGGGTGGTGATGGAGCAGAGAGTGGAGGGGAGACACAACTGTATTTACCTCGGGTTTAGGGAGCCCCTTGGCTGGCAAGGTCTGCGCAATCAATGGTGAACGGCTGTGCCTCCTCGCGGTCGCTTTGTTTAGCATATCCTTGGGCATAAACAAAAAAACTGTGGTGAGGAGGAAGGGGGTCAATTTTTCTCTTGTTTAATTGCATCTGTAATTTATCGCCTGGCTGCTAATTAAATCTCCAGCCAGCCAGCCAGCCTTGCCACAGCCATAGTCATGTGCCAGGCCTTTCCTCCACGCACAGCCCAGCCCAGCCCAGCCCAGCCCAGCCAACCACAGCTCAGCCCAGCCCAGCCCAGCCAACCACAGCCCAGCCCAGCCCAGCCCAGCCAACCACAGCTCAGCCACACTGCAGAGGGGCCGCATGAGCCTGTCTCTGTGAGGCAAGAGTGGGATGGAGAGTGAGAGAGAGAGAACCAAACAGACAGAGAGAGAGAGAGAGAGAGAGAAAGACACTGGGCCCCTGACAGAGGAGCTCTTGTTAGAGGAGTCACCACGGTTCATACACATGCCATCCCATTAGCCCAGCTGCGTTGGAAGGAAAACGATGAGTCACCCTCTCTCTCTGGCAAGAACACTATTCGCAGGGGTGGTGTGATGGGAGATCAGCCCAGGACCACGAGGGAGGAGGCGGACATCATATATGTATTAGCCCCGGCTATTCCCAGCAGTCAGAGTGCAAGCTGCTGCCGTGATGGCAAGTGACTTACCCATCAAAACAGACTCCTCTGCCCTTTTCATCTCCAGCATTCCGTGCCCAGGCAGCATCAGGACATCAGATGTCAGTAGATCAGGATTTTCACTAAAGTGCTGCTTTTTTTTTTTTTTTTTTAGAATAACCCACATCTCCCACATCATAGAGACTTAAACTGAGTTATAGCTAGTGTTAACACAGAAAAACCTGTGCACTTAACTGGAGCTTCACAGCACACTACACCTGCTCAACTGTCTTTTCCCTAGTTAATGTGCATGTTTGTAGTTAAATCCACAGTGAGATTAGGACTATACATATGAGGGATTAGGCTTTTGACATGGTGCCCTCCCAGCGCCACACGAAGCCTGACAAAATGGAACTGATTCCAGGCCGCCCAGATTGTGCTGCGAGGGGGCGAGCTAGGGGGCTTCTGCTCCACTTCATCACCCAGTGTGGTAGAGCCCATTCACTTCAGTTAAGCACTCTGCCCTTCTCCCCGCGCGCGCGAAATGAAACCATCCCACCCTCCACCCCTACTCCACCGCCAATTAAAGCTATTGGAGTGTGGCAGGCATGTTCATCAAGAGCACATGCCTCCTGTACAATGGGTGTCACAGCATTTTCTCTTGGAGTGTCCTTCACACTTGCTGACATACAGGGGAGTGGAGGGAGGGGCGTTCTTTCTCTGTTCACTGCTGAGTATTTTCAGAAACAACATGGATTCTGTTTGTTACACATGTCATGCACATTTATCTAGCCGTTTACTATCCCCCGAAGTCCACCTGCATTTTCCAATTGACGATTTTCTCTGTGAGTGTGGCAGTGAGAGAGAGATAGAGAGAGAGAGATAGAGAGAGTGAGAGAAAGAGAGTAGCAGAGAGAGAGAGAGAGCGAGTGTGGCAGTGAGAGAAAGAGAGAGAGCGAGGGGGGGTGGAGAGAGAGGAGGGGTTGGGGTTGGGTTAGTGGGGTGTTTGTTTCTGAAGACATCATTAAAATGTTCCCTAAGACCACATGAATTAATTACAGTCTTTCCCATGCCCTCGCAGACAGCCAGTCGAGCTCTGACATAAGAAAGTAGAAAAGCAATTATGGCAGGTTGCACAGTGCTGAACCTGAATAAGCCTGTCTGTCTGTTTCGGCGGCACACAGTATCTCTCCACCAATATGCATTTGTTTTGCATGAAATTACAACCCTTAGAGTGTCTCTTGTCTCAATTCATTGCACACAAATGTGAAACAGTCAAAAATAATAAAATTGTCTTGTTTGCAATTCCACTGAATTTGTCGGTGGTAAGTGAAATTAGAGGCACAAGCAGTGGCTTCTGGAGAGCAACGTGGAGCTCTTTTGCCCGCATGAGCTGGCTCAGGGAAAGCTAAAGCTATTTGTGCCTGATAATGAGTTTTTTTCTTCTTTCAAGCGCTACTCAACAGACCTAGATATCTGTAAATGTACATGCCATTTGCAATAATGCCACCATTTGCTGAGACAAAAAAAAGCAAGGGTATGCGTGTTCATCTTCTTGCCCCATCACTGCCCCAGCCCTTTAAAAAAGAAATGTGCAGGTCTGGAGAACACTCTAAATATGCTGCAGTAGTTGCAAATGAGCATCACTCACATGGAGTTGAAAGTTGGAAAAAAGTTTATGTCTGCTTTTATGTGATGCCCTATACAGTTGAGCTAATACCCCAAGAAATCCTCTGCTGTTTACAGATTAATGAAGAGCACCAATCCGACTGCAGGCAAGGATTTTCACTCTCAAGACGTCAAAGAAGATCTGTGTTAGTCATCATATCTCTCACTCCCTTTTCTCTCTCTCTCTCCCTGCCTTTCTCTGTCTCCTTTTCATCTGAAGACATTTCTCTTGTTTCTCTCCTTTTTTCCCCCGTCTGAAATACAATTTTTTGCCACTGCCTTACTCTCTCCTTTCCTCATTGTCCTCCTCATTTGAGAATCGTTGTGGAGGCGGTCCTGTTGTTTACCCCTGTTGTTTTTTTCGAAAGTGTATAATCCTGAGATTTGGTGCATACAAGTGCTCAAACAGGATAGCTTGAGCCCCTGCAGCTAAAAAAAGAAAAAGAGACAAACAAAAAACTGTGATGGACTACCTGCCCCGTCCTCCATGTTATCATGCCCACATCTGGGGCAAATGTGGCAGGGGGTAGGGTGAAGGGGAAGTGGGAGAAATCTGATAGAGAGGGGGAGAGACAAACAGGACAACAGACCTAAAGGCAGGAGAGGGAGAAGATGGAGGAAGACGAGGAGGAGGGGAAGAAATCAGTTTAATGTGATGAAGATAACATCTCGGGTGTCAAGCCAGACATGCCGACAAAATTGTTTTTTGAAGGGCATGGCGCTGCTCATGTTGTGCAGAAAAACTGTGCTGTCGGTCTTGAGAGAAGTAAAGGGAACACTGTATGAGGGAAGATATATGATGTGTCCTCTTGCCCGGGAGGAAGAAGGTGCTAAATCATTTCTTGGTCTCTCTGCCAAGTTCTCCAACAAGCAGGCTGTGTGCAGGAAACAACTCAACCTTGAAATATACAAGATCTTAAAAAAAAAGAGAAAAATGCTGAAGTATTTATTTTTCGTGTGTATGTTATGCTTTATGTTCCATACAAATAACCTGTTGAAAAGTGACAGAAGAGAGCTGGAGGAAATGTGACAGAGAAAACCTTTATTCATTACTTCAAACTGCCTTAAGTGCATTATTTCAAAAACCTGAAGCCATTTGCTCGGCACGCCGTTCGGTTATGGCATTTCTGATTCCAGCCCTGCTGCATGATTCACCACCTTTGCCCCCGGCCATGCTCAGATAACATGTCACATCTCTGGCACGAGCGGACTTCCTGTCTTCAGTATTCATGTGCTGCTGTGAACGCCACACTTTTTTTATGTGGACTTGACCTTGAGACAATGGATCCTGATACCTCTCCTCCTACTCCTACTCCTGCCAGCGGAGCGGGGCACGGGGTTGCTTGTGAGCAAGGTCTCCCCATAAAAGATCCATGTCCACCGCCCAGGAGACAAACAGACTTGGCTTCCAGGTGCGCACAGCAAGCTCACGAGAGGTCAAGGCAGCTCTATTCCACTTCCTCGCCCCCGTCAATCTGATACACCACGCTGTTAGACACACACACACACACACATACATAACCACGCACACCCACACACACAGAAACACTTGCGCAAACACACACACACAGACAAAGAAGCACACACACACAAATTCAAACAGACGTGACATGCACATATACAAACTCATACAGACTCATTGCTCCCACCAACACAGTGCAAAAAGCACTTAACGGGAAATGTGGTGACAAGGACAAGAGAAGGCGTCGGATGTGTATGTGTGTGTGTAGAGAGAGGAGGTTGCTTACTGCTAACTGCTTTTCACAGAAGAGGCAAGCTAGCCTTTACACACAGACATCTGTACATAGAACACTGAAAGACATAGCCTTGCTTCCAACCACTCCACCACATGTGTGAGCTGCCTGAAAGACAGATGTCATGTGTCAGTCACACAGTGGACACAACCTGTCTCTCTTCCTGTCCAATCCTCACCTAATAAAACATTGCACTCAATCTTTCAAACCAAGACCAGTGGACTTCACTCTGAAAGGAATGTAACATCACACTGCATTACTGCATCACAGAAATGTCACGTTGGAAACAGAATTGTTCCCCTTTACCATTGTCAAGCAGAGTATAGATAATCCATCCAAGCAATCCCTATATCTACATCTGCCACCCAGTCCAGGTCAGGAGGATGAGTACATGACCATTCCTCCGAAAGGCTCTTTACGTGAGTGCAATTCATTGAGCGTGATTGCCTAGCAACCTGCCTCGGATGCTTTTAATGTATGAAGAAGCTCAAGCCCTCCTGGTTCTGTGAAGGGGTAAGGAAATGCTTTGTTTGGATATTTCCACCACTGACTGCAAGGGAGTAATTGAAGATTCTCCTTGTTGTTTTTTTTAAATTATTATTTCAAGTGGAACAGGTAGTTTTTTCCCCCGTTTCAGATGCACGGTTTTCCTTGCTTTTAGCCCTGGTGCCCTGATAGGAAGCCTAATGTATGCAGTTAGGGGGAAAAAACATTATATTGCATCTCTGTAATTAGATCACTGCAAGCACAGCTGGGACAATCTGATGGTAGCATGCTTGAGTCATACATGGGGCTGGTGCATGATTGAGTAGGGCACTCAAACATTTCTTTTTTTATGATATGTGTGACTGGGGTTGGAGGCCTGTATCAAAACATCGCAATCACTCACCTGTCACCAAGAATATTAAACTTCATATTAGTTTTTCAATTAGATGACATGTTCAGTGAGGGGTTGCCTGCTGAGATATTGATTGTAAGCTAGGCTTAAATCTTGTTGTTCATCACATTTTTCAGAGATGCTGACATAAATGGCCAACCACTTAACATGAAACGTGACTAAGAGAAGGGTTAGTTTTGCTTTTGCAAACTGCACCTTTATCCTACATTCAAACATGGGGTGTCTTCTTTAAACCTTCACAATACTTTGTTCTATCAAGTAGCCACAAGAGGTCACCCACATCCAAAATTTGAACAGGCATACAGGCTGTTTTAAGGAACATTGCACAAGTGCAAAAGGCTGTTTGTTGCTGCAAAACTGACCTATTCTGTATCAAATGGATGGTCAGAAATGCTGAGTCAGAGCACTTTTGTTATATAGATGATATTCTTATATTGAGGCTGATATCAAAACAATATATGCTTTGAAAAATGGTTTCTATGGTTAAACGGTTTCGGTCCCAGGCTCTGTAATTGAAGAAAATCAATTGAGCAAATGAAATAAGAACCAATCGATAAGGATAGGATCTGTCTGTCAATCATGTGTGCAGAACGATGCAGAGTGGGGGTGCGTATGTGCAACACCGACTACTGAGGGAAGAAAGTGTATACCAGTAAGCAGTATCAAAGCCTACACCCACAACTATTTGATAAGTAAATACTGACATGATCTTATGAGGGCAGCTGCCATGTTTTCATAGTGAAGTCATGTTTGACTTTTGATTCATCCCTATAGATTCAGTCATCCATGTGCAATATTGTTTGTTTTTCCCCTCATTGACCTGAGGAACGGACGCGCTTGATCGCGTGGACACACACAGACGTAGGGCACACAGAGCCCTCCCTGCCCCCACCTCTCCAACCACATTCTCCATCATGCTGGTCCCTGCCAACCGCCCTTTGCTGGAGTCCGGTAAGCAAACAACAAGGAAATCCACAAATCACTGTGTTGCCAGGTCAACCAACACATGGCTGCAGGTCTGGGCAATATCCACACACGCCAGCAGGTGCTGACGGACATCTCACACACAAATCACTGTGTTGCCTAGCGACATTGCCTCCATGTTCCAGGACTGTTTTGAATGTACTGACTAGCAGCAACAAGGGCTGAAGATGTGGAACCGGAGGAGCAGGCGTCATCCGCGCTCTTCTACATCAGAAAGTGTGTGGATGATGTCAGCAGCACCAGACAATAACCAACCACCTCGACCAGAAACACAGGCTGAAGGCAGAGGTCCGCTCTCTGCTGAAAACCTGTGACTCCGCATTCAGGGGTGGTGACGCATCTGCATTCAGAGCAGCAAGGAGAAACCTCACTGTGGTTATAAAGAGGGCCAAAGCTACCTATGCTCTCTTGATCCAGGGTCACTTCTCCACTACCTACCTAAGGAGCATGTGGAGGGCCATCAAGAGCATGACAGACTACACCAGAAGAGACGCAGAATACCCCAGGGAGCCGTCTCTTCCTGGTGCCCTTAACACCTTTCATGCTCGTCTGGAGGAGTCCAACACCTGTCCTGGCTCCAGGCCCACCCCCCTCACCAGGTGAGCTGCCCCTCACTGCACACACCAGCTCTCAGAGGTGCTGACGGACATCTTTAACACCTCACTTCTTCTAGCCAATTGTCCCAACATGCTACTATTCCCCCCATCCCAAAGAGCTCAACAGCATCATACCTGAATGGCTATCGCCCGGTACCACTCACCCCAATAACCATGGCACACATGAAGACCATTGACGTCACAGCAGACCCCCACCAGTACGGATACAGACAGAACCGCTCCGCTGCAGATGCCATCTCATCTGTGGTTCACCTGGCCCTCACTCGCTTGGACTTTTTGCACCTCAGTCATACCACAAACATTGATAGACAAACTGAAACCACGTGGATTGAGCTCATCTTTATGCAACTGGGTAGTGAACTTTTCAACAAATAGGCCACAGTCTGTTAGAATCCACACCCTCCTCTATCATCCTCAATAGCAGTTACCCCCAGGGATGTATCCCGAGCCCATTCCAGTACACCCTGCTGACCTATGACTGCTCAGCCAAGCATCTGTTAGACTGACAGATTCTGCATCTCACTGAACAAATGCTGCCATTCTTACTGGTACTTTGAGACAGAGAAATTCTGTAATCAGACTGAGCAATTTGCTGCTATTAATACTATTGTTTCCTATCAGGGCATTACAGCCTTATTCCCATCCTCACACTCTGCTCACTTTATACTTTTAAATGGTGTTTTATTGTGTGCTTTATTCTTTATTTTATTATTGCTATTACCTGAACCAGGACCAGAGTACCTCATTCCGTGCTCTTTCATGCACAACACGTTCTGGAATGACAATAAAACATCCTTGTCCTTATCTTATTAAATGTACCTGCTTTTCTAGTATGCCCTGAGGTTTGAAGCAGGCTTTCCGCTAAGATGTTGTCTTGCTGGCTCAGTGCCCAGACTTAAAATACTTTATTTTACCAGAAAAATTTGAAACGTACCATTACATTTCAATAATGATGTGCAGCGTGTAAACCTGAAGAGGCTCTAATCCGTGTGTGTGTGTGTGTGTGTACAATCGTTCGGGGCTTTTTACACTTGCCATAAAAAAGTGTCTCGTAACCAGATTGTATCTAAATATGATTTGAACCAGATTATATTTACACCTGGTATTAATATGTCTCCAGTGTCCACATCACAATCCGTCCTCAGTTCATCTTGAGTGCATTTACACCTATACTTTCATGTGGTCAAGCAATATCTGATGTAGAGCTGCAACGATTAGTCGACGTAATCGACGATGTCGATTATGAAAAATGGTCGATGATGATTTTTATTGTCGACGAGTCATAAAATATATTTTAAAAAAAAATTTAATTTTTTTTTTTTTTTTTGGCAGACGCTAGCAGAGCTACCGGTAATTTTCATTCGGCATTGCAATGCACTATAGGAAGTGCGAAATAGTGCATCTTAAACTAATAATAATTGACCATCATTGAGAAAAATGGAACAGAATCTGCAAATAGCCTAGCATACAAATCATGCACCGTTTTCTTTGCCCTCCGTTCTTGTACCTTCATGTGCTGCATATCAGAAATGGCCGACTGAAAAGCAAATTATTCTGAGACGGCTCATGTTACCATGGAAACAATAAACAAAGCTAGCTTTAGTAGCTGCTGCATATGAGATATGGCTAACAGAAAAGTTGTCATTTTCTCAATGATGGTCAATTATTAGTAGTTAAAGAAGCACTATTCCAGTATTTCAAAGAGAATGAGCTGTGGAGCACAAGAACAGTGAGTGTCTAGCAGCAATTATCATAGACATATATGATATATCTATAACTTATAGTAAGGTTTAAGCTTACATGTTGGAAAACAGAACGTCTCATGGAGGATGCTTGCTAATGCTATTTCATAAATGTTAAGTGCAATGTAGTAAATCAGTGAATTATCAGAGTAGCCTGTATTTTCGTTTGTTCTGAATAGTTAACCTCCTCCACTTAGCATTCTTCAAACAAAAGATTGTGGAAAAATATATATTTCATAAGTTGAATTTGAATGTCACTTGCAGCCCAGTTATTCTTGCGTTATTTTGCACTTGCAGAGGCTTGATTGCTAATTTGAGTTACTTTTAAAACTTTATTTGCACTTTCTCTTTAGTTTTAAAAGCATATTTGCACTTTAATTTGTATTACTATTTAATTTATGTATTATGATTACATTTGTTACTCAAATACATTTGAAATTCAAATTCCAACATTTTGAGTCGTTATTTTAATTTGCTATGGGAAATAATCATTAGATTAGTCGATTAATCGAAAAAAATAGTCGATAGATTAATCGATTACCAAAATAATCGTTAGTTGCAGCCCTAATCTGATGTATCCCTGGGATGGACTGTTGGATATATAGGGTGGGCAACTCAATTCAACATGAATAGATATGTCCAAATCCTCTCCATCTGCCATAGTTGAAGGGACCAGCATAGGTCATAAGAATATGCCATAGTCAATAAGTCAATGATATTATACCTAGTTCTAATTGTTACTTTTATTTGGACTTAACTAGCATGTAAACAGTTCCAGGGTGAATATACTTGATTTTGACCAGGGGAGTGAGGTGCGACATTGGTCTCACCTCCCCCCCCCAGGTCGAGACAAAGAACCCTGCATGCATGGCCCATTTGAATAGACGGTAACACCCCTTAATGTCAGTGTATTTAACAGACTGTTCCCCAAGGAACAAGTCAGATATACTGAGGTGAAGTTCTGTGAGGGAGGATGGATCTGAAAGTCTCTGTCTCACAAATGGTCGGCCGCCATTCTTCAAGAATAAACCTGAATCCTGACTGATCAAACCTAAGACTGAATCTTCAATATATGGTATAAAACTAATTACCATCAATTGGAGGTCCTCACCGAAAGATATGTTCTTGTATTTGCTGATTCGAGTTTGCTGTAAGATGTCTCTTCACACTGGGTTGACACAACACTTTGGTGAGTAAACTTACTTAATCTTGGGAAAATATGTGCCGTAGATCGTAGTAACAGTCTTGAGATTGGAATTCTCAGACGGAATTGAGTCTTTGCACTAGCAAGTTCACCATGGGCAAGCTAAAGCTTAATTCGAGTGTGTGAGCCTTCAGCTCCATATTCACATCAGAGTGTTGAGTAGTTATCCCTTGGGAGAAGCTACACTCTTGAGCCTGCTCTGTTTAGAGAGTAGCAGACATCTGATTCAGCACAGTCTGAGCTGTGGGTTGGATCATTTGTGAAAATCTAGTTTCTGCCACGCTCAGATATTGTTCCCAAGAGGATAGAAGTTTTGTGGTCATAACGAGTGTTTGGAAAATCTTCAGCATTTTTTTTTTTTTATATTTCAATTTAGAGATTGTTCTAAGTCAATTTGTAAATTATTTACATTAGATTGTGGAGATTCAGTTCTTGGATTTGACCAGTCATGATTCAAGACATAGGATTCCTTTAAGTCCAGATTTCACAATGCTTTTGATAAAGTCAGATGTTAGACTGCTAAATGTTAAACTGTGTCTGTTCACACAATAGTTACAGACAGCTCTCACGCATACCACTTAATTCACACTTCAGGCACAGCCGCACCTGTGACCTTGATGGCCCATTAAGCTGAAGTGAACCACACTAAAGCCACATAGCAAGACAAACTTTAAGCATTTGTTTTGCATACACATTGATTTTCTTAACCCATGCTAAAATCATTGTATGAAGTGTTACAATTATGAATAATTGTAAGCGTATTTTTAACGGAACAAAGTCTTCATCCTTAGTGTATGGGTTTAAGGTACATGGAAAATAAGATGTTTTTTTTTTTTTTTTTCGGAAACCGTACGTGATCTTACAGCAGCAGACGACTGCTGTCAGATCAAAAGGGGGAGGTGTTGAGCTTCAGAGAGAATTGACCTTAATAAGATGATAACTGCAAAATGTGTTTTTTCTCAAAACAGGTTTAGCTGCTGAATTTCTGACTTCATCAAATGATCCAGGAGCAATTAATGAATTAAGGAATGCCTTAAATGGTTTGGCATTCAAGTGCCATTGGAATCTGGATAAAAATGGATTTTATGAGATACTTTTGTAACTAACTAACTAACTGTAACTCTGTAAACAGATTGATTCCTTTCTCTTAGGGATGGACACACCTGTCTCCTGAACAAGCGAATGAATGTGTGTGTATGCCTGTAGGCTGGCCAGCCGTCGTATGAATGAATGAATGAACTTACAGGACTGTTTAACCTACATTTGACCACTGACTTTATCTTTAAGTGAAATTGTTTGAATTGAAGGAGATTTAAAAACGTTTTCTTTCTTTCAATCATTCCATTTCTTTCAAACATTCAACTTCTTTCAAAATCCCCACTCTCAGTTCTTTATTTGGTTAGTATGGGTCTGTGGTTTTTAAATGCCCAAACCTTGCAGATAACAGGATGATGTGATGTCTCTTGTGAGATTAAAGGAAACCTGCTTTTGTCTGAGATTAAGCTGTCTGCCGTCTTTCACACCCAATACCAAATGTCTATTGTCTGATGTGTTGAGTATGCTAACAGGCTTCCTGCCTCATGGAGGTGTTGGCCGGTATTATCTTTTTCTGAGATCTCGTTACAGACAGTTTTTAGGAATATGGAGAATAGCGATGACAAAAAAGGAAGCAGCTTCTCGCCAAGGTGTCGAAAGGGGGACCATTCCAGAAAATCAACAGATGAAGGAACAGCAGAATCGTTTGAACTTCAAACAAACGCCATGCAGCATCTGGCCAGGACGTCGAAATGAGGACAAACTCAGACCACAGCCATCAACCCAGATCAACACCTCTGGAATCCACAGGACCACCGCAACACCTGAACCGATGACCACCACTCCCCAAGAAGAGATGACGGGGACACCTCAAAGAAATGGCAATCTCCTGATATGCTAAGAGATGCATAGGTGGAATGACCCCATAAGGAGCAAAGACCACAGGAGGGGAACAACTGAGACAAGCCAAGCGTCACAGACACACACACACACACTAACACGCACAAACACACACACACGTCCTACCCCCTCCCAAGGAAAGTCAACCCTTGCTTTTAAACAAAGGCAAGACACAATACACAGAGTGTCAAGACACACACACCTTCAACCATCATAGACGATCAACTCCAAGGGACCACGGAAAAATCGGGAACGATTACCATCACCATCAAAGACACACACATTCTGGAGTCACACACACGAACACACACACACAGAGACACACACTTAACCGTATTACCGTCAACCCACATTACAATAAAGTAATGCTCCATGTCATGTACCCCTCAGTAACCAGAAAGGAAATGTTTTAAAATGTTGTGACACTATAACGTAACTCCCATAATCCGTTATCTTCTGTACTATTGTTTAATCCTAACCTTTCATTTTTAGCTTAGTTTACCTTAGAGTTAACATGTGTAATTAAGTTTGTTCTGTGTTCTCACCGCTTGTAAACTGCATATTCCGAATGGGTACCATGTACATATATGTATTACTTCTGTTATATTTCTCTGCTCTCACTGCTAAAATAGGATGGTTATGTTGATATAACATCGGGAAGAAATTTGTCCCTAAATCAGAGGTCCACACAATTGGCGAAAAAGCGTGGGGCACTCTGTAACATGGGTTTCGCCTTCCCTCGTGAGAGAATGCCACATTTATGAGACAAAGACTGAACAAAGCCACTCACTCAAGAAAAAGAAAATAGTTAAATGATCTGATGTTTAAGACATACAGTCTTAAAAAGGGGGAATGAAGGGACCAGCATAGGTCATAAGAATATGCCATAGTCAATAAGTCAATGATATTATACCTAGTTCTAATTGTTACTTTTATTTGGACTTAACTAGCATGTAAACAGTTCCAGGGTGAATATACTTGATTTTGACCAGGGGAGTGAGGTGCGACATTGGTCTCACCTCCCCCCCCCAGGTCGAGACAAAGAACCCTGCATGCATGGCCCATTTGAATAGACGGTAACACCCCTTAATGTCAGTGTATTTAACAGACTGCTCCCCAAGGAACAAGTCAGATATACTGAGGTGAAGTTCTGTGAGGGAGGATGGATCTGAAAGTCTCTGTCTCACAAATGGTCGGCCGCCATTCTTCAAGAATAAACCTGAATCCTGACTGATCAAACCTAAGACTGAATCTTCAATATATGGTATAAAACTAATTACCATCATAGTGTAGACTGCAAATACAACTTCGAAACCCGATTGTGCTTGACATGGCATTATTCTAATTTCATGCAATCAAAAACCGTCCAACAATCAAAAGAATGACCACATTTAGTTTAGCTGAAATACTGCTCGCGTTTTTAGCCTATATACATTGTTTTCTAAGTGTTTGAATGTGGAGTCCGTGTAATTGAATAACATGTTGTTGACATGAAAAAGGCACATATTGTGCATAATATATATTGGAACGTGTAATTTATTACAAGCTAGCCGAGTTAGTTTACCTGGCGTGAGATTGACGAAGACTGACCAAATTTTTTGGCGTGTGATGAATTTATTTGCATGCTAGTCTGAGATGGGACTGAGGTTGATGAATTTTGGCATCAATACATTACAATAGATGGATTTTCGTTGTTTTCCCGTTAGCCATAGGACAGATCACAATAGTGTCATGCCTTGACCAGCCAGGAGATGCTGCCAAGAACCCTGAAGCTGCTGGGATTTGGCCCAGGGAACCCTGGTCAACCAATAAACAGCACATGATCCAAGCCCATGCCAAACAGACTGAGACACCCCATGCCAGGTGACCAGGGGAATCACCTGTTGCCCATTTCGTGTGGCCATCTTAAGGCCCTTGTTTCAATGCTTCTGTGCTCAGTTATGATTCAACCCAATGGACTCTGCTATCCTGTTGCCTTGCCTCTATGCCACCCTGCTCTTGCGTGAACTTGCTTCCGTGGAACTCTACCTTTGTTAACTGCAGCACATGGTCTGTAAGGACTCTCCTTTGTCCTGTGTTTTTTGGATGTTTATGATCTTCTGCATGACTTACCTGAAAGGACTGTTTTGAGCTACCTGAAGAATTACTTACCTCAAGATACTGTTTCTGTTGTTTAAGTGAAGATGCTACTTTAAGCTACTTACCTGAAGATTCTGTTGCGTAGCTTTGTGTTGATTCGTTAAGGGATCCCCATTTACTTTGAATGGGGTGAAATCATCCGTTGTCATACTGAATTGTGGTACCCTTGCATTCCATTGCTTGTGCCGAAAGTTGAAAAATGTTCCACGCATGCGCCAGCCAATCAAATCGCATTTCATGCAAATACAGCAGCACAGGTGCTAGCCAATCAGATCGCGTTTATGCTCATGTCTAAAGAGAGCGAAGCTCAAAAAAACTCCAAACTCTGTAGATTGTCGTATTTCTACATAAAAGTTGTCCTTGTTTTTGCTTAGATTTTTTAAAAGTTACTGAGAAATAGACACTGTACAATGTAAAAACCCCGTTATTGTAACTGAAAAATACGTCTGAGAGGATTTGCAAGGTGTCTGAGCCAGCTATCTAATGTTAGCACGCTCTACCCACTGCTCTCTAGCGACCTGATTGGTCGTTGACCTGTCAATCACTATAAATGTCAACATAACCCCATGCGCCAGACCAAACTCAAATTGCGCGACAGCTGGAGTTGAACATGGAGGATAAATTGATTATAGCGGTTGCTAACAACCCTGTGTTTTATGACCAGAGTTTGTATTCTTACCGGGACACAAACCAGAGGAATCATGCCTGGAGAGAGGTGGCAGAGGCAGTTGGGGAAGCTGGTATGAATTCGTTAGGCGGAGTTAGCATGGAATTTACATTTAGTCATTTAGCATAACATAATGCATAAAAATAGTGTGGCCATACATCGTGTTTTGTCATGTAAAGTCTTGTCATATTAATTTGTTAACTTACTACACTAGTTGGTAGAAACCAGTTCTGTGAGGTGACATTATTGAGGAATAATTGTTTTTATTTCAGTTACACTTTTTCATTTCAATAGAGGAAGTATGCAAGACAAGGTGGAGGTCGTTGAGGGACAGATTTAAAAAGGAGAGAAACAGGCCAAAAGAATTGGGGCAGGAGTGTCGGGCTATCAGCAATGGCGCTCCATGGCAGTGATGGGGTTTTTAACCCCATTCATTGCTCACCGAGACACAGCCACCCCCACGCACTTCTCCTCTCCCTGAAACCCCCAGCCCTGTGCCAGAGGAGGAAGAGGTGAGCCAGGACAGCAACCACCAAGCTTCTGAAAGTGTAGGCGTGAGGGCGAGACAGAGCAGGAGGAAAGGGGAGACCCTGACAGGGGGAGGAAGAGAAGAGGAAGAGGAAGCGAAAGGCCTGGTATGGCCTTGACAGAATTTGAGAGAGGGCTGCTGTCAGTTGTTAGGCGCTCTCACTGCATCCACCTCCACAGCCAACGGAGGACGAGGATGAGATGTTCTTTCGTAGCCTCTTGACCTCCATACTGAGGCTTTCAATGGCAAGAAGGACAAGGGTGTGGTTCAGAGTGCACCAGCTGGTGTTTGAGGCTGAACAGGAGCAGGAGGCTGAGCTGGAGGCAGGAACATCAGCAATTTAAAACTTTTCTACACATACTGACCTACACTAATTATCTTTTTACACTCACCACTGCACACATTTCAAAGTAAAAGTTCTGTTTATATTTAAAGTTAAGTTAGTTAAGACATCGCAAAGGCCTTTGACACAGTAGCACATGAACATTTTCTCTGTGCATTTACAGGGGAAAAAAAGTGCTGCACTTTCCCTCCGTACAGTCAGTGTTGAATGAGAATGCTTCTGTATCTGGGGCTTTTGACAAAGCTGTAGAAAAGTACTCTCAAGTCATAAACAGACTAGGACAAGAGTTTGAGAACAGGTTTTGTGACTTTGATCAACTTGAGCCATTTGTGTCATTCATTTCAAATCCTTTCATGCAAGTGGACATGACCTGCATTGCTGAGCAACGAACTGCTATGTTTAACTTGGATGCTGGACAGGTGGAGATTGAAATCGTAACGTTGCAAAACGACCTCCACCTAAAACCCATCAGTCTGCACCAAACTTTTGGTGCCTTGTGGACACAGAAAAGTACAAAGGTGTACGCACAGCAGCTATGAAAGTTGCCTGGCTTTATGGTTCAACCTATCTCTGTGAATCAGCTTTTTCTGACATGAACTTCATCAAGAACAAACACAGAACATGCCTTACTGATGCACATCTAGAAGACTCACTCAGAGTTGCAGTGTCAAATTATACTAGATTACAGTACATTGGTGAACAGTATGCAATGCCAGGCTTCCCACTAACAGACATTTACAGACAAAGAAAGAGATAACATACAGTATGTTTTCATTGAAAACACCATGACAACATTAAACTCAAATATTGCACAAAAATGTGAAAAATTATTTGTTCAAAAAGTGTAACAGATGTTACTATTGTTAAAAATGCTACAGATTTGGTGATTACTACTAATGCCATAGTATTAATTTAAAAATGTGAAAGTTTATATATGGGGCATTCTACCGAATTGGTGCAAAGTGCAGTCCCTTAACAAGAAAAACTATTTACAAAACAATTAAGTATTCAGCCATAGATATTTACTAAGAATATGTTATGGTCTATTTAAACCCAAGGCATTAAATGAGATAGTGATAAGCTAAATATATACAAAATCATCATTTATAGGGTACTTTCTATTGGGAAGTAGCTGTCCCCCACCCTGATATCTAAATTTCAATTTCTGTAAATAACAAACTATTTTTAGATTTTTTTCAATGGTGTAATTTCAAATATCTTTATGATTAAGTTGAAACAGAAGTTGTAAGATTTAGATTTATTGGGGGTTTAATTTTTAAATAAATAAACTGTACTCAAAAAATCATGTCCCCAGTTTTCATGTCACTACAAGAGTTTTAGTCCATTGGCTGAGCCTGTTTTTTAACCACGAGTCTGCATTTTTGACCAGGCAGTGACACTGCATCCCTGTCCCTCATGGTTGAATGGTAAGTAGCTAAACCCCATACCAAAGTCTGAAAATCGGCGTGTAACCTTAAGAATTGTCACTACTGAACACATATTCTTTTCAATTTAGTCAACTTTTGGGGGTTTTATGCAAAGTATTATGTTTTTATATGTGTTCACCTCTTCAAATACGTGAATACTAGCCATGTGTTTGCTACCATTCTTTAGTTATGCTCAAAAATTGCTAGAATTGTCACTACCGAATGTGACGGAGCGAAATCTGTGCCGTCACTTTGAATAGCGCAGAAAGACGTTGGGGAAATTGTTGAGGCTAAATGAGTGCGGTTGTATGTGAGTGCTTCATGAACTGTATGACCAACGTGAAACGGAATCGCGGGTAAACAGCATGGCGCCGTGCTGTGTGAGCCTGCAAGAAGGATCACGCTTGGACTACAAAATGAAAGATCATTTAAATCGCGGAGCTCACCTGCAGCATAACCAGCGCCCAACCGAAGCAGAGCGCATTTGAAACTACTTCCTTATTCGTGTAGGAGCGCCAAACAATGGGCTGTTCCATTTGAGTAAGGGGTGTTTGGTCCATTGAGGATAATGTTTGTATATCTGGCTGTCAGAAGCCCAATTAACTATTTGTACATGTGCAGATTCCAAATATGAATTATTGTATGCATGATACATGTTAAGAGTAAAAAGATATGTCTGTTTAGATAATTGATTAAAGTATAATGGTTAACTCCTGGGAGGAGGGGTTAGGGTGAATATAACCTGCATCCAGGTAATGGCAGGAGTCTAGCTTTGTCCTCTGAGGTGAGAGGATGACTGTACTAATCAATTAAGCTATTTATTGCAAGTCAGTAGAACTACTATTTTTATTTGTTTGTTGGGAAAGTTAGTTCTGTTAAATGTAAAGTGCGTCTTGTCTGTTCACCTGCCGGCAGCAAATAAATCTGCACCTTGGCTTACTTGAACGCTTTCTACTGGTTACTGCCTCTGCCGCTCAACACTCTACTTCACATTTGGTGGCAGCGAAAAAACTCCCAGTGGCTAGGGGGCAGTACAACCGTGGATTGTGTACAAGATGGCTTCCAGGAGGGGCAGACGCCAGACGAGGGCCGAAGAGAGAGCGCCTCCGGTGGATATGCCGCCATCTGATGGTGAAGATGAAGCATTAACAGACTTAAGGGTTATGTTTAGAAATTTCATGACAAGTCAGAAATTGCAAGAGCAGCGACATGAGCATGAACTTGCTCGGCAGGAACAAAGATGGAAAAGCCTGCATCATCAGTTTGTGCTTTTTCAAGGGGAGGTGACTCGGGACCGACAGGAGAGAGCCACGGCAGGAAGAGGTTTGTCGGCATCGGCTCCAGTCTCTACGGTAACCAGTCCCTCGACAAGACAAGCAGGCCAGGACCAGGTGACGGGCCTGAGGATTCCCCAGGACCAGACAACCGTGCAGAGGGCACAACTTGCAGCAGGGGGTGCGACAGCAGCACACACAGCTCCGGCGCCAGGACAGGCAACAGCCACCCATGGATTAGCTCCGGTAAGGGGGACCGCAGCAGCAGCGACCAACACCGCACCATTGGGCCTAGGAGGGTCTCAAGGGATGCCAGCAACTGCCAGTACACCAGGAAGGAGCGTGGGAGGTGGAATAACTGTTCCAGTGACGCATTGGGGAGCAGGTATGCATACGTCTGGTTCTTTTCAGCGTGACATGGGGAGCCCTGTGGAAGAGGGTTACCCCCAACTTCTTTTTGTTTCTGGCTGGAGGGGTCCAAGAATGCAAAAATATGTGCAAGGGGAAGACATTGAACATTTTTTGATTGGCTTTGAGCGAATAGCCAGTGCAAGTGGTTGCCCTAGAGCAGAGTGGGCAATGCACTTAGTCCCGTTGCTTACGGGTAAGGCTAAGGCAGCTTATATAGCCATGGACTTTGAAGAGACAATGGACTATGATAAAGTCAAGATAGCAATCTTAGACAAATTTGAGATTAACCCAGAGACATACAGGCAGCGCTTTCGCTCATGGGATGTGCGGCCAGATGAAACACCCAAGGAACTGTATGTTAGGCTCAAGGAGCTTTATGAGAAATGGGTGTGCCCAAGAGCTCATTCCAAAGAAGAGATTGGTGAGTTGCTTATCCTTGAGCAATTTCTGCAAATGGTGAACAGTGAAGTGCGTCTGTGGATTAGGAAGCACAACCCCAGAACTGCCAAAGAAGCGGTCAGTCTGGCAGATGCCTTCATGTTAGCGCAGAGAGGCTCAAGACCATACAAGTTGGGGCCAAGCCGGCCATACAATGCACCAACGCCAGGCCCAAGCCGTCCATACAATGCACCAACATCAGGCAGGACAGAGGCTGGACAGACGGGGCGTGAGCAGAAGTGGCGTGAGCAGAAGTGGGAGCGGCCCATACAGACCAACCGTGAAGAGTGGGTTTGTTATCACTGTGGTCAGGCAGGCCACATCAAGCCCAATTGCCCTCTTCGAAAGCCTAAGGATGGCCAGGTATGTTGCAGGCCAAACGATGGCATCACTGATTGTCTTGAGGAACAGTGGGAGTCCGTGGTGGAAGTGACCATTAAAGGAGAGCAGCTTAAAGCTCTGGTTGACACGGGTAGCAGCCAAACCCTAGTGGGGGCTAAGTGGGTCCCAGAGATGCAATCCATAAAGACACACTGTGAAGATACGCTGTGTACATGGAGATGTTATGACTTATCCTACTGCTGACATTTACATGCAAATTGGAGAGCAGGAGTATCTGGTGTCGGTGGGGGTGGTCGAGCACTTACCATATCCAGTGGTGTTGGGAAGAGACCTCCCAGGGCTGTTGGAGCTGGTGGAGCCGGTGAAGTCCTGTAATGTGGCTGTGACGAGGTCCAAAGCCAAGGAGATGGAGAAAGATGGGTTATGGGATGCATTGCCATTTTTTGAACCTCCATCTAAGGTGCCGAAGACCAGGAGTCAGCGGAGACAGGACCGGTTCAGAGGGACGAAGGTCCATGAGACGCTCCCAGCGCCTGACCCAGGTGAGCATAACTCCTTTACCTTGCCACCTAACGTCAGAGAGCTGCAGAATTCAGATGAGACACTTAAGAACTGCTTTAAAGACTTATGTGCAGACTCGGAGGGAAATGGAGAATCAGCCAAGTTCAGACTGAAGCAAGGGATCTTGTATCGCCATGCAGATGGAGGAGAGCAGCTGGTTGTACCTAAATCACTCCGGGCCACCGTGTTAGGGCTGGGACACTCTGTGCCGTGGTCAGGTCACCTGGGGCAAAACAAGACGTGGGAGAGGGTTGCCAGAAGATTTTATTGGCCCAATATGTACACAGACCTCATTGAGTTTTGCAAGACCTGTCCACAGTGCCAACTGGTAGCGCCAGGCCGCAAAGGTAACAGAGTGCCACTAATACCTATGCCTATTATTGAAGTTCCTTTTAGTAGGATTGCTATGGATATCGTGGGTCCCCTGGAGCGCAGCCGGAGAGGCAACCGCTACATCCTGGTTATTATGGATTATGCCACAAAGTACCCAGAGGCATTCCCCCTCCGACACATCAAAGCCAGACAGGTAGCCAATGCATTGCTGCAACTGGTCACCAGGGTGGGGATTCCACAGGAGGTACTGACAGACCAGGGCACCAACTTTACATCCAAGTTGCTCAAGCAGGTTTATCAGTACCTGGGCATCAAAGCAATCAAAACCACCCCCTATCATCCTCAAACTGATGGGCTGGTGGAAAGATTTAATCAAACCTTAAAGAATATGTTGCGCAAGTTTGTGGCAGATTCAGGTGCTGACTGGGACGAATGGCTGCCATACCTCCTTTTTGCCTATCGAGAAGTCCCACAGGCTTCAACAGGCTTCTCCCCATTTGAGCTCTTGTATGGGAGGCAGGTGAGAGGTCCACTGGACATCCTCAAGGAGGCGTGGGAAGGCCAGCAACCCCAGCAAGGTATGAACATCCTTTCATATGTACTGAAAATGCGCAATAAAATGGAGTCTCTTGCAGAACAGGTTCAAGAGAATATGAGGACGGCCCAGGCAGTGCAGAAGCGCTGGTATGACCAGACGGCGAGCGGAACGCACATTTCAAGCCTGGACAACAAGTGTTGCTGTTGCTACCAACCGCTGAGAGCAGTCTCCTGGCGAAGTGGCAAGGACCTTCACAGTGGAGCGGAAGGTAGGCACGGTAACGTATGAAATTCTTATGCCAGGAAGAAGGAAGGGGAAGCAAATCTTCCATGTCAACATGCTGAAGGAGTGGCGGTCCTAGGAGGCAGCAGTGGCGCATCATCTCTTGGCCAGGAGAGTGGACGAGGAAGAGGAGCAGGACGAGCAGTTTTTCCCGGTGGAGCAAGGACATGAGGTGAGGTCAGATCTGTCCCATCTCTCCCCAGGGTGCCAACAGGAGCTGGAGGCGTGTATCCCAGAGGGGCTTTTCACGGAGACTCCAGGGCGGACGCCGCTGGTGGAGCACCACATCAGGCTCAAGGCACCAGGACCGGTGAGGTTGCCAGGATACCGCATCCCTGCTCAGCTCCTCCCGAAAATCAGGCAAGAGTGGAGACCATGTTGGAGATGGGCATCATTGAGCCCTCCCACAGTGAATGGTCATGCCCAATGGTGCTAGTTCCTAAGAAGGATGGAACCATGAGATTTTGCATGGATTTTTAGAAAGTTGAATTCGATATCTGCTTTGACCCGTATCCTATGCCTAGGGTCGATGAGCTGATTGATCGGTTGGGTTGTGCAAAGTAACCTGACTACCCTGGACCTCAGCAAGGGATATTGGCAGGTACCCCTGGCTGCGGACACCAAAGAACTGACGGCGTCAGAACTCCCTTTGGTTTCTATTCAGTACACCATGATGCCTTTGGCCTGCAGGGGGCGCCAGCCACATTTCAGCGCCTTATGGATAAGGTGCTGGAGGGGGCTCGGGAGTACGCTGTCAGCGTAACCTTGACGATGTGGTGGTCTTCAGTCACACCTGGGAGGACCATCTGGACCCATGTCCAGGAGGTGCTGAGGAGGATCCAGGCCGCAGGACTGACAGTGAACCCCAAAAAGTGTGCCTGGCTCAAGCAGAGGTGAAATACCTGGGGTATGTCATCGGTGGAGGCACCGTGAAGCCTCAGCTCAGCAAGGGTCAGTGCCATTCTGGAAACCCCCAGACCAACCACGAAGAAGCAAGTGCGCTCTTTTCTGGGTGTTGGTGGGGCTGGTATAGAAGGTTTGTTGAGAACTTTTCCAATAGGGCAGCCCCTTTGATTGAATTGACCCGTAGTCCAGTCCAATCAGGTGATGTGGTCTGAAGACTGTGACAAAGCTTTTAATGATTTGAGAAGTTGTTTGTGCAGTGACCCTATTTATACAGAACCCTGACTTCAGCCAAGCCGTTCACCGTGCAGACGGACGCGTCTGGAGTGGGCCTTGGTGCTGTGCTGCTGCAGGGGGAGGTAGGAGAACAAAAGCCGTGGTGTACCTCAGCCGGAAGCTCTTCCCGAGGGAACTCCGGTATTCCACCGTGGAGAAGAGTGCTTGGCGTTAAAGTGGGCCGTGGACTCGCTGAAGTACTACTTGATGGGGAAGGACTTCATCCTGGAGACGGACCACCGTGCTTTGAAATGGCTACACCGGATGAAGGATACCAACTCCAGGGTCACCCGGTGGTACCTAGCACTGCAGCCCTTCAACTTCGAAGTCCGGTACAGGGCTGGACCTGAGAACATAACGGCGGATTACCTTTCTCGGGTTTCGAGGACGAAAATCCTTGAGGAGGGGGTAATGTGACGGAGCGAAATCTGTGCCGTCACTTTGAATAGCGCAGAAAGACGTTGGGGAAATTGTTGAGGGCTAAATGAGTGCGGTTGTATGTGAGTGCTTCATGAACTGTATGACCAACGTGAAACGGAATCGCCGGGTGAACAGCATGGCGCCGTGCTGTGTGAGCCTGCAAGAAGGATCACGCTTGGACTACAAAATGAAAGATCATTTAAATCGCGGAGCTCACCTGCAGCATAACCAGCGCCCAACCGAAGCAGAGCGCATTTGAAACTACTTCCTTATTCGTGTAGGAGCGCCAAACAATGGGCTGTTCCATTTGAGTAAGGGGTGTTTGGTCCATTGAGGATAATGTTTGTATATCTGGCTGTCAGAAGCCCAATTAACTATATTTGTACATGTGCAGATTCCAAATATGAATTATTGTATGCATGATACATGGTTAAGAGTAAAAAGATATGTCTGTTTAGATAATTGATTAAAGTATAATGGTTAACTCCTGGGAGGAGGGGTTAGGGGGAATATAACCTGCATCCAGGTAATGGCAGGGAGTCTAGCTTTGTCCTCTGAGGTGAGAGGATGACTGTCCTAATCAATTAAGCTATTTATTGCAAGTCAGTAGAACTACTATTTTTATTTGTTTGTGTTGGGAAAGTTAGTTCTGTTAAATGTAAAGTGCGTCTTGTCTGTTCACCTGCCGGCAGCATAAATAAATCTGCACCTTTTTTGGCTTACTTGAACGCTTTCTACTGGTTTACTGCCTCTGCCGCTCAACACTCTACTTCACACCGAAACTAAAGTTAAAGGTAAAGTTTCGGTAGTGACATGATTATTTTGGTAGTGACAAAATGGAATGGTAAGTAGTTCAATCCCATCATTTTGAAATAAATGTGTTGTGTGGACTAAATGGTAAACATGTAGATAATGCTGATTTCTATCTGAAATTGTTCAGGGGAGAAAGAATCATAAGACACCAAAATGCCAAAATGAATTAGAAAAAGTGGAGCAGAGCTCAAAAGGCTCAAGCACCTTGGCATTATTAACTCACTGAGCTTGAGCAAAGTCCCAGAGGAGTTGTGCTGTGACACTCAGGCTAAAGCTTGCATGTACAGGGAATGTCTCTCAAGAACAAGTCTCTCACACACACCACAAGTACTGGTACATCAGTACGTGGTGGTACCAGTGGCTCACGAAAAAAGAAGATTATGAAAAAGTAAAGGACGGAGAAAGAGAGTGTGACAAAAACGGTTAAACAGATGTGAGGGCAGCCCAGAGCACCTTTTGGAAGATTTTGGGAGAGAAATGAAAGCCAAAGTGTGCAAGCACCTCTTCAACATAACCTCACCAGTACACATAGCTACAATTCCTGCACAGATCTCTGAAAGAAGACGAAGCTATTCTTCACATTGACTATGCAGAAAACTGGCAGTGCAAATATGCAAATGTGGTGCATCAAGTCCATTTTGGAGCATCCGACAGGCAGACTACACTGCACAATGCTGTTGTGTACACCACAGATTGACATTGACACTGACATTCTGTGCCTTGTCACCTTCGATGAAGCATGATCCTCCTGTCATTTGGGCTCAGCTTCTACCAGTTCTTAAGTTCCTGAATTATCTGAAGTTCCTGAAGAACCATCCTAGGATCCAAAAGCTCTGGAAGCTGGTCACGGGAAAGGGCATTCCGATGGCATTGGAGCCACCATGAAGAGAACTGCTTGTACTTTAAATGGTTCTGGATGATTATGTCTTCAAAAATAAAATTATTCTATTGACCACAAAACATTTGTGTTTGTAATGTTCCCAGCCTAAGGCATGTTATGAGTCAAGATTAAGCAATAAGGTGGAGGAAATATGATACAACCTTGCAAACAAAATACTGTGCTCACTACCGAAGACAGTGTAGTCACTACCGAAACACTGGATGTTTTGTAAAAAATTAAGTATATTGAGTTATCAACTGAAATGGTATGAAACTGATTGGTTTAATGTATGTTCAATTTCATCAATCATCAACTCTGGAATCAATATGATCAGTATTTTGCATTTTACAAAGAAATATTGCACTTAGATTTTGAACTTTGAAATTGGGTAACTCTTTCATAACTGATTTTTTGTATAAACATGGGAAAGAGCTCATGATTTGTTCAAAATGTTTACAAAGGTACAAACGAGACATGATTTGAAGATATGACAGTTAATGATTTCCTAAAAAATACAACAGGTGTGATTTTGAAAAAAATGCTATGAGCTTATTCATACAAAACAGTGGAGAAAGATTTTTACAAAAGTATCAGAGATGTGATACCTCTGACTGTCGCTCAATATTTGTGAATCAAGAGTCTACTGGGACAGCAATATTTGAATTGCTTGATGGTGAACTGAAGAAGAGAGTCATACCATGGTCAAACTGTCAGCTTTGCAGCCGACAAGGTTTGGAGAAAGGCGTAGCAGCTTTTTTGAAGGCACAAAATCCACACATCTACCTAGTTGGTTGTGCCTGCCAAACTTGAGTTTTCTTACTAGTACAACCCCTAGGCGGAATACCGCCTGCCGATAAAACGCGTATGTGGAAACGTAGAGTAAGTGTGGTAAAGTAAGTATTACAAGTGTTGAGTGTCGTTTTGACAATTTTATCTTAGTTATCAAGTGTTTTTGAAGAACTGAATGATTTTCACAAAACGCATTTTAGCTAAAATATTATTTCGTCAGATGTGCTAGTTCGAATAGCACGTCTACTTTTGCAACGCCTCAATGTCAACGTCTCGCCCCAATCAATATAGCTTTTAGATTTTTCCACAATTTACCGTCGTTAAACAATACTTTTCAGGGGATTTACTTGTGTAACAAGTTGGTGGCCGTAACTGTGTGTAAATAGGGTATGGGAATGCCTGTCCATCAAGAACTAGAATAGCTAGCAGTTAACCGTAAAAGCGGCTAAGGCTTAGGTTTCTCAGCTAACTTCGAACTAATTTTGTCTTCATTGTATTCGGTCTTTAAAAATGTGTGTGTCAGTTAAATTGAAGTAATTATTTTTTTGCATAATGTGGATCCTTGTTTTTTTTTTTTTACTCTTTGAATGTTACGTTTATATGTTTCAGGTGAGAGAATTTAAACCCCATGCATTGCAAGTTTTGCAGTTATTCTGCAGACCAAGACAGTCTTGTCAGACACCACCAGCTTTACCACAGGAGACCTCAGCATTGGCCTTGTGTCCACTCTGACTGTGTGTGTGTCTTCAAAACCCAAGGAGCTTTAAAGTCACATCTTTCAAGATATCGCAAAGGTGCACCCATTAAGCATAAATCTAATTTTACATTCAAATGCCAATGTTGTGATTTTCAAGATAAATGTTCTGAAAGAGATTGTTTAAAACATCTTGGAAATCACCTTAAAATTCAGGAAACTATTCCATGTCCTTGACGTTCTCCCTCAGGAGAAGAGAGGTGGTTGAAGACCAAGCATTGGTGGTGGATATACAAAATAGAGGGCCTGCCTTATTCTTTAAAGATCAGGTAAGAATTTATGTTTTTTTTTTTTTACTCTCGTAATTATAATAGCTGTACACTTTCCTTTCCATGTTTATAATCTGAGTTCTAATACTTTACTCACTGTCTTTCTGTACATGTTGGTTTCTGTGCAGATTGGTGAGGAGTTTTTTCGCATCACAAACAAGAATTTGCTGGGAACATTTAGAGATGCAGTTGAGAGATACACACCAAAACCAAACATCCTGAAGAAGCTTGATAATGAGGTATGATAGAGTTATGCTACAAGTGCAACAAGAACATAAGTGCTGGTGCTAGCAGGGCAGGTATTCATGTGTATAGCACACAGTTTTGTTTTTGTATTATTTTAAACAATTTTATTCCCTTATTTTCCCTTTTTGATAGACCTCTAACATTGTCCGGCACCACAAGGAAGCTGCACTCCAGGGACTTCCTGTATTTCTCCGTGAGGAAGCCGAGTAACTTTTCAAGTAATGTCTTGTAAGTGTTAATCATTTTTTTAAAGGTCTGGCCATGCTGAACATGAATTGGAATGGCAAAAATGTTAGATAAGAGACCCCAATTTGAGAAGTAGAAAGATGGGATGCAAAGATTGCCCCAGCTACAAAATTATGAAGTTGTGTGTGTTGGACTTAAAAATCACCTCTGCTTTGTCATCTGTTCTACAGCAAACTGATGCAGATGACGTGGCTGTGGGCATCCTATATGTCCTGGAGGACTGCAGGGTGGAAACCTCCTCTTCTCCCAAGGTGCAAAATATTGCACTGATTTTTGAGGAATCTGTGGTACTTCAGGACATTCCTGATACCCTACCGCTCTGGCATATCTTTTTGGCCTTCTTTATGCACTGCACATTTCCTTCCCAAAGGATCTCAAGTATACCTTTGATACTCTGCAGTATGTGTTCATGGGAATGGGGCCTAAATGCACCCAGCGTGTGCGGTCTCTGAAGAACAAACTTGCACTTTGAACCTTGAAATGAAGTGGGAAGTGAGGCTAAGGGCATTTTCTGTAGACCAATAGTGATGTTCATTTACTTTTCATTTCGAGAACTTTCTTTTTATGTTGACAACATGCTTACCTCACAATATCCTAGATATTCCATGCGTTGGTCCTCTCTTCTCTGCATTGCCTCTAGTCAACTGTAATGCTGACAGGCAGCTCTTTCTTCAAACCAATGTCAAATTTGACACATTTTTGGTTTATTTCAGTTATTGCAGTTGTGTTTGAGTCCCAGAAGCCATCAAATCGGAATTGTAAACCTCTAAGTGGTTGGCCTTTCTGTGTTTTTTTTTTTTTTTGTGAGTGAATTTGGTATATGTCAAATTAGACATGCATTTAATGTTGAAACACATTTTCATGTTAGTCCTCTGAATTTAGGGCTGTGCAGGGACATGTTCTGAGCCCCAAAAGTTTGTGACATTTTTGGATTTTAATTGTAAACCTGTGTGTAAGTGGCCTTTCTGTGTTTTTATTTATTTATTTTGATTTATACACAGTGAAATAAAGTACTTAAAATGTGCAACATTGTGTATTATGGATTTGATTTTAGTATTTAAGTTTTATAATTATGCAGGCCAACATAAAAAAGTGAATATAGTGAAAAGAAAAATCAATTTATTCTCAATTATCTTTTTGTAGTACTCTGAACAACACTATTCACTGAACAAACAAATCTTAGTTGGCAGAATGAGGAATTTAAAGTTGTGTCCATCAAGAGAACTAAATATTATTAATGAGGACAACAGTGATATTGTAGTTGGTACAATCAGACAGCAAATTGTTGGGAAAACGCAAAAATCGGAATGCAGCATGTTGCCTTTAATTTTTTTATTTTGTCAACACTTTTTTTTTACAGTGTGTGCAAGGCCGGATGTGTAAAGGCGGCTTACGGTAAATGTTCAAGATTCAAAATTGCTTAATTACATCACATTATACCAGCTATGTTTTATTCTCTGATGAGAGGGATGGTTGGCCCACTTTCTGACCTGTCTGTGCTGCGTGTGACAAAGGCATACAGTGGACTAGATCTACTAGATATGCCAATGGTCACAACTATGGGTATGAGTTCGGGGATATAGAGTCACGATTAGCACACTGTAAGGTGTCCCATGCTGCTGTGCTAAGGAGTCCCGTGATATTGTTTGTGCCAGGTGAATAAACTGGAGAACTTCACCCACGTCTCCCGGCTTTCTCTATGAAAAAACTACACAACGCAGACAAATTCAGAGGGGTTACAAATGTTTATTGTTTGCACCATTGTACCACAAAGAATTCCTCGTAGGTGAAAACCTACTTGGCAGTAAAAACCTTTCTGATTCTGATTCTGATTCTGATGAGTGCGACCAAATCACTAGTAGAGTCAGAGTTTGGACCGGTGCAGAGAGCAAGTGTTCTATTTTATCAACAGCCCAAACTCCTCTCCAAAAACATTGTCTTACATCAGAATGCTACACCCTCTCCCAATCTTCCCCTGGAGGCGCACAAACTCTCACCAATGTTGTGCGTGTTGGTATGCACAGAGGAGGAGCAGTTGCACTGGCAAAGCCTGACCATGTCCATGGAAATGGCACATAAAATTGAAGTCTCCACACGTGAACGCTCTATTCAAGAATTGTATTCTATACAAATGTATTTTTAATCATGGTTGCTATCTCGCTATCCTCTTACCGTATTATTTGGCTTTTCGAATGACGGACGTAACGTAACAGTCTGGCGTGCATAGAGCCCACTGCAAAAGGTATTGCTTTCATTCTGTAAGCCTGAGCAAGTGATCACTATGATGAATGAAATTGCTAGAGGCATCAAGCCAACTCTGTACAGCACAAGGGAAAATCAGGTACCTGATGAGGAACTCTCAGTTGGCCAGGACACCAAAACATTTATCCAAAGCCAGGGTAACCTAGAGCCGAAGCCATTCTTCAGAGATGTGAGGAAGTTCTTTTCATCTGCAGCTGACTTCATGGTTTCCAAATTTCCATTTGGCGACGAGCTGCTTACGCATGCTGTTGTGGCAGACATAGCTAACAGGCAATCAGTGAAATTCCGTTCTTTATCAGCCGCTTTCCTTTTATTCTGCAATGCTGATTGCGAGAGGATTTTCAGTCTCGTTACCAAAAACAAGACCCAATACAAAGTCTGCCTGAGCACTGCCATAAGCGCCTTGGTGACAAGAAAGGCTAGCATGGCTGCAAAGTGGACTGTCACATAGAAGGCTTCAGTGATGCTCTGCTCAAAAAGGCCAAGTCGGCAAGCTGAGGCAAAGCATTATTATACAATTGAACACAAAAACATATTATTTAATTACACATTCAATTATTCCAAAATGGCAGAAGGCGAACCCGGTGTACCACCGAAGAAGGTCAAATATGTGTGTAAATTTAAGTCTTGTTGGACAGAGGAGTAGGCATGCATATCCAGTCACCTTGATAATAGTCATGCATTTGGCAAAGCTTGTCGTGTTGATTTCAACATAGGGCACAGCGGTAAAAATGACGGCCGTCAACATGTCAAGTCTCAAAAACATATCCGTGCAACTGAGGCACAAAAGGGCACTCAGGCAATATCAAATTACATCACTAAGGTACAGACCGAACAAGAGCAAGTGCTGCAGGCCGAACTGAAAATTCCAATGTTAGTCGCTAAAAACTCATCTCATTTTCCTTTTGTGATGAGTGTTCAGCCACCGTGGCATCGATGTTTCCGGACTCCACAATTGCTAGAAAGTTTATCACGTCTCCCAAAGACTTCGATAAGTTGGTAAAAGCTTTTCTGTCACGGTGCTTAAGCGGTTCAGTGCTGGTTCTTATCTAAGAACCAGCTCGATTTTCCACCGACCGAGAGCCAGAGTAGGGCTAGATCTTTACATCACTTCATACGCCTCCGTTGTCCTAGCAACGCGTCATAAAGTCACTGATCTAACAACAATGGAGGAATACCTAACAGTAATTTTAATGTTGGCTATTCAAACGTATACTGCACTTCGTAGACGTGCATATACAGCTCTTCGTGTTCGCTACGAAGAGAGGTTACGTTCAAGAAGAACGGTAATTATCTTACGTTTTGGCTGTTAGTATTATAGCTATTAGCTGGCTTTCGATAGCCATATCTATCGACTGCACTTCATAGCAGTAACATTCCTGCACTTCTTTTTCTATGTCGTTTTTCTATTTCTTGCGTGAAGTAGTTTTTATTGTTACACCGGGGTTTTATTGCTCTTAGCTTGACTGTTCTCTCCCTTGTACGTCACTGTCTGCTAAATGTAAATGATAGCATATCAATGCTAGCTAGCGTCAAGCTAGCTACTAAACGTAGCAGCTCATATGGACTATAGCTGTAAACCAAAACATACATGATTTTACCTTTGCAGATCGTATTATGACTGAGAGCAAGGCGGTCACATGTGGTGTGGACATAGCCCCGATCACGCTATTGGTGGGACACCGTTGTGCCGGATTTCACCCTTTTGATTACATATGGCATATGCGATCAGGTCAGGCATCTCATGACCAGAGAGAACACAAATTACCGTCTGGCAGTCCGTGACAAATCGTGTGGCAAATGCTCTCTGGAAGCTGGCCACCGGCAGCGAGTATAGGAGCATCGGCCACCTTTTTGGTGTTGGTCTTAGCACAGTATTCAACTGTGTTGAAGATTTCTGCAAAGCTGTCGTAAGTGTCCTGCTCCCTTAGCATATTAGTACTCCAGACGCTGCCAAGCTCATTGAGATTGCCACGTTCTTCCGTAACCGCTGGAGAATGCCACAGTGTGTTGGCACAATAGACGGAAGCCACATCCCAATCATTGCACCTGAGGAGTATCCCCGGGACTAGTTCAACAGAAAGGGGTGGCACTCGATCATATTACAAGGCGTTGTGGATGGGAAAGGCCTGTTCTGGGATGTGTGTGTGTGGGCTATGCAGGGAGTGTGCATGATGCCAGAGTGTTAAGGCAGTCCCATTTATGGGAGCAAGTAAATGATGGGGAATTATTCGGAAAGAATTAAATGGCCATCTCTGGCATTAACGTTGGACACTATTTAATTGGTGACCCGGCTTACCCCTTGCAGAACTGGCTCATGAAGCCCTTCTCCGACACTGGCAGATAGTCACCAGAGCAACATACCTACAATTACAGCCTAAGCAGTGCGCGCTCAGTTGTAGAGATGGCTTTCGGGAGACTAAAGGGGCGATGGAGATGTCTACTGAAAAGAAATTACTGCAAGCTGGAGCTGAGCAAGCTAATGACCTTAACCTGCTGTGTACTTCACAATATTTGTGAAGAGCATGGGGATAATTTCATTGAGGAGAACGACAGGCAGTTCAATATTCAGCCTCCAGGTCAGGTATTACTGACAAACTGAGGGTAATCCATCGAAATCTACTGCTTCCTGTGAACTTCTTACCGATTGACGATGGACAAGAAACCCAGACCAGTGACAGTGATGAGTTTGTTCCCGTCAACCCTCCAGTCGAGATGGATGGCAGTGACGAGATGGTCCATGAAGTCAACCCTCCTGTCGAGATGGATGGCAGTGACGAGATGGTCCCTGAAGTCAACCCTCCAGATGAGGTAGATGGCAGCGGTGACCGAACTGCGCACTGGGTGCTCTCTAGCCATGGCCATTTTGAGATGGAGGATCATCAGACTCGCTTATCTGAAGCGCGTGATGTATCTGATTGTGTGTCGGAGCCGTTTGACTCAGCCAGTGGCGTCATGAGTGAAGTGAGGAAGCAGAGCAGTGATGTTCCCTCTGCAAACAGTGACCCACCTGATGTTGAGTCCCAACAAGTAGTGCCCACCTATGAAGATACAGGTCCAGATGAGCTTGCTGTGTGCATTCAACCTCAGGGCTTTGAGAACACAGTTGCCCGAACCAGACGAGGCAGAGTTATCAATCCACCGAAGAGACTAATTTGTGAGATGAATGAGCAGGTGCTTGACAATTCAGAGTCCACAGTGAACTCTTTTCTTTCTCTAGTTAAGCGCTTATTTTGAAATTCTTATTATAGTAACAGATGTCATTCTAGTCAGTCTGAACTGACTAAGAAACAGTTAGAGATAAGTATCAGATATAGAATAGCAGAATTTGAGGTGTAACAGGCATCTCTTGGGTCTACTTTCAGTCTGGGGTAAGGCGCCATTACATTCTTTAAGTACTCCTTAGTTGGAGGATTTTTTTTAATCGACAGCTTGTACTACTTTTTAGTGACATCCTAGTCTTTTTTTTCTCTTTCCCTCTCTCTTTTCTTGTATATTAGTAATTCTCCGGTATATCTCCAATTTAGCAGAATTTAAGGGGGGTGTATGTAACGGAGTTGTATATATAGTTCTTGGTAGCGGTTGTTAAATCCTGCGTCATTGGGTCGAGACTCTTAATTTGAAATATTGTTCACACGTTAGTAGCATATCCTGCCTTGCAGCAGAAGAAAAGATAACTGCTGCAGGTAGGTTGGGCAAAAAGTGGTTGCATAAAATACATTAGAATAATTCCTTATATATTTGTATTACAAATTCGATTTGTTGTTTTGATTTTAAGTTTATGTCTCGTGTTGTAAAATTGTTATTTTACTGTTAGCATACTGGTGGCGTGGCTAGCATTCCCGCTTTAGAATGACTAGCCAGTTAACGTCATGTTGCATGCTACATGCAGTACCTTTTTATCACCACAAGAGTGGAGTGTCTACCATGGGATAAACTGTTGAATGAAGATTGTTCGAAATTGTATGTTGTGTATATTTTAGTAATAAGTTATAAATTAGAACACACTGTTATTAATATAGTAGAAGAAAAGATAACTGCTGCAGGCGGACCATATAATGCTCACACTGATTTGTTATATATATTTGATGACCCATTGTCCAGAATAAAGAACATCTTCAGCCATCTTGAGTGTTCCAGTCCTTAAAGAGCAGCAAACACAACGCAGGTTACACGTGCATGATTGTAGTCGCTTTTGAGACGCGCAATTCTCCTCTCCAGGCTCATCCACTTTCTCTTGTGTGTGCCTGCGCATTGAATCAGTAACCTGCCGCCTCAAACTAACGAGAAGGAGCCTCACTTCATTGAACTTTGAGTCTGACGTTTAAAAATGATTTGAAGATGGGGCCATAGAGTAGGCTATGCCTGTCTTACAATTTCGGCCTTAATTGTGCCACTTAATCCGGCACCTTAATTGTGCCACTAAATCCGGCACCACTGGTCGGAACAATGGCATTTCGGAACAGAGGGTTTAATTTAGTCGGAGTAAAGATATTCCAGACTATTTTTCGAAATATTGGGGCGTCCCCAGGCACACGTGCTTTGAATGTTAGCTAGAACTAGTCTATCAGATCAGCCACTCTGTGATTGCAAACGCTAGTTAACAAGACTAGCTGGCTGTAGCAGTCAATTATCACACATATCATGAGCCAGAATATTGAGAATTAAAAATTAAACCTTTAAAAATACTAATGGGGAACATGCCATGCAATGTAGTGCTGAAAAAAGTTGACCCAGAAGACGTCTACAATCAGCTGGCAGCAACGTGGGCGGTTTTAAATGCGACGTGTATCCAAGCAGCACATCCTAACTGATCATAGTCAATCTTCTTCTCCAACTACTTTCAATTGGATTCTTCTTCTTTGGATTTGGTTGGCGGGTCGCATCCAACTTAAAAGTGCATACAACTGGCACGGCCTGACAACAACTCTGATGCATTGAAACCAAACGCTGTATTCTGTATGAAACATATTAACTTAATTCAAATGATAATGCAATCCCGCATAGCATTTTCATTATAAACTTTTCTCTGAATAATGATTTTTGTGTGTGTCATTTGAGTGATTTGCAAACTTCATTGCTGCTATTGCAACAATTTATTTCATTGGGTTCTTCTCTGTCCTGGGTATAGCTTTTGGACAGTTATGTAAAACCCCACCGCTGCATTTGTGGCTTACAGAGCGCTCACATGGTTCCGTCGGAATGCTTTGCGCCAACGGATGGCGGAGGAGGAGGGTTGTGTTGATACCAGAGACGTTATAGTGAGATTGACAGGTCAACAAACCAATCACGCCACTAGCAAGCTGTTAGTCAGCAGCAGTAGTAGCATGCTAACATTAGATAAGTGACAAAGACACCTCGCAAATCCTATCAAACGTATTTTTCAGTTACAATAAAGGGGTTTTTACATTGTACAGTGTCTATTTCTCGGTAACTGTTTAAAAATCTAAGCAAACAAACAACCTTTAGGTACAAATACGACCATCTACGGAGTTTGGTCCGCCATATTTTTTTTCCAGACGTAAGCATAAACGCGATCTGATTGGCTAACCTGTGCTGTCAGTTATGCATGAAAGGCAATTTGATTGGCTGACGCATGTGTTGCCTCTCGAAAAGTTGAACATTGTTCAACTCCTGCAGCAAGCAACGGAACCCAACGGAGCTGTCATGGCAAAAAGTGACCAGGCGTCAAAAAGAGCCCGGGTGACGTAATATTGGCGTTCGAACGACTCTTGAGTGACAGTTGCTATACCAACGCTAGCATTACGTCACCCGGGCTCTTTTTGGATTTACCCCAGAGCATTTCGCATTATACTTCGCTAACTGAGACCAGCTAGCCTGTATTTTTCTTGAAATAAACCAAGAACACAACCATGTGCTTGATGTTTGACTGCGTTAGGAAAGTTGTTGACTCACTAGTTTGTTATAGTGTCAAAGTAAGCACTTTGGTCAGCGTGAGCTGTTTTTAAATGTGCTATATAAATTGACAGGTTTCACCGCTAGGATCTCGTTAGCGATTAGTAATTCCTCCGTTGGCTGCTTTAAGTAGGTCCTTAATGTGTTGTGATTAATAGACATATCCGACGGCACCCACAATTACATTTTCACAAAACAGGGAAAACACAAAACCACCTTTAACTATAGAGCACAACGGGAGGAATTGCTAATCGCTAACGAGATGCTAGCGGCTAAACCTGTTGCGGAAATGTGCTTACTTATACAGCAGTGGTTCCCAAACTTTTTACAGTCCCGTACCGCTTCAGACATTTAATCCCCCCCCCCGTTGAAAAAAAAAAAAGTTTTCCTTTTCACCTATTACTTTAATTACGTTTGAATCCGTTTCGGCTCATTTTGTTCGCCCAGAGGTAGATTGATGGCTTAAAATGAGTGAATAATATGTGCCACAAGTGACCCAAACCTTCTAAGGTTGTTGTTTGCCAGCCAACAACAGAACAGAAGACTAAAAAAAACATTATTTTCAGGCGATTGGGAAGATGAGCGAATTCATTTGACAGGCTACGGGGGTCTGTATTGAATAGGGGTGTGTGGCCGGAGCGGAGTTCAACACAGACGTGACATTTTCTCAGTGGTTTTGTTTTCTAATTAATGATTGTTCATCATTGCGATCATTGTTGTGTTTATAAGAAAGAAATACAGCCTTGCAGGACAAAATACAGGGGAATTTGGGCGATTTTGATGCTCAAAATGATGTTTCCGTCTGAAAGGTGCAATTCTGTTTCAAACGGTACATTCTGCGAATTCCGTCCGTTTTCTGTTATCGCGGAAATTTTCTCCCCGCGTACCCCCTGAACCACTTTGCGTACCCCAGTTTGGGAACCGATGTTATACAGGATACCAGCAGGTGTAGCTAAAACGGAATACTTCATAGTTTAGGCACAATATTAAGGTGTAGCTAAAACGGAATACTTCATAGTTTAGACACAATATTAAGTGACTAAAAAGTAGCTGATGGGTTTCGAACGACTCTTGAGACTGAGGCTGACTGATAGCCAAAAAGTGCCCGGGTTAGGTATAGTCCGGGTGACGTAATGCTAGCGTTGGTATAGCAACTGTCACTCAAGAGTCGTTCAAAAGCCAATAGATAGATAAGATAGATAAATACTTTATTAATCCCGTGGGGAAATTCTGGTGTCTTACAGCTCTCTCATATTTACAATAATTACAAACAATATATACAGACAATACAAACAATACAATACAGTTATGTACAGTGTAGGATGTAGAATGTATAGTGCAAAACAGTGTAGTCATATAGTTATAGTTTTATGGGACAAAGGACCTTCTGTGTCGCTCAGTCCGTGAACGTAGCGTGTTGAGCCGCCCGCTACGGAGGCTGCTGGACTGTCCTGCCAGGATATGGTGGAGGGGGTGGGTTAACATTGCCCATGATGGCCAAGAGCTTGCTCCGCATCCGTCTCTCCACCACAGTCCCCAGTGAGTCCAGATTCTGCCCCACCACTGAGCCCGCCTTTCTGACCAGCCTGTCTAGCCGCCCAGTGTCCCTCTTAGACATGTTGCCTCCCCAGCAGACTTGCAGCATAGAAGAGCACGCTCGCCATAACTGATTGATAGAACATGCGCAGCATCTCCTTGCATACATCAAAGGACCTGAGTTTCCTCAGGAAGAACAACCTGCTCTGTCCCTTTTTGTATAGTGCACCTGCGTTAGCCGACCAGTTCAGCTTGTCGTCCAGATGCACCCCAAGGAACTTGTAGGTCTGCACCACCGCGATGTCCTTGCCCTGGATGTTAATAGGCTGCAGATGTGGCTTAGACCTACGGTAGTCAATGACCAACTCCTTGGTCTTGCTGGTGTTCAGAAGAAGGCCGTTCCTCTCGCTCCAGTCGCCGAAGGCTCTTATCAGGTCCCTGTACTCCCCCTCCTACTGCTCCCTCACACACGCCACTATAGCCGTGTCGTCAGAATATTTCTGGACGTGACAGGACTCAGAATTGTAGATGAAGTCTGACATGTAGAGGGTGAACAGGAACGGAGCCAGCACAGTCCCCTGCGGAGCCCCAGTGCTGCTCACAACTATATCAGAGGCACAGCTCCCCAGTCTGACAAACTGCGGCCGTCCTGTCAGGTAGTTTTTAATCCAGGATGTAAAGAAGGGATCCACCCTCATCCTTTCGAGCTTCTCTCCAAGTAAGAGAGGCTGGATAGTGTTAAAAGCGCTCGAAAAGTCGAAGAACATGATCCTCACATGACTTCCCGGCTCATCCAGGTAGGAGTAGGCCCGGTGGAGCAGGTAAAGAACAGAATATTACGTCACCTGGGCTCTTTTTTAGCGCCCGGTCACTTTTTGCCATGACAGAGCCACAATTCAGTTCGGCAAAGGATGACGACACCCCATTCAAAGTGAATGGGGATGCGTCAACCTTGCCGGATCAACGCATTCCGACGCAACCGTGTGCATGCTCTGTAAATTTGCGTCATTTTCACCAACATTAAAACAACCCTGCAACCCTGCCCCACGACGTAGGCCAATCAACCTAGCAGCGTGGGTAAATCAAATTGATCAAGTCAATCAAATTCGCATCAGGTGGAGCTGGGGGTAGGAGTTTCCATAAAGCAGAAGCAGTTTTCACACAGACGGACACGGAGAAACATAATGCTTGTTTAAGCTTAGTGAGAATTCCTTACAACATTAAAACTAATAAAATCATCAAAATTGAAGCCGGAGGTATAAGGTCGGAAGAAGTTCAGACAGACTGCTGGGGAGAAAAAAAGGTTTGTATCAATATCTTTATCCATAAAACAATTACAAGAAAAGGCAGAAATGGGGCAGTCATGATTATTGGATTCACAATAGTGTAACCAAACGTTCTTGAAGGCTTATCATTTTATTATATTAGTATCAAGAGACACTAACAGATTACAGGGTTCTGTAACATTTATTCTGGTTATGTATTTTGTTCTCACTTGCTTCCTAGATTTTTTTTGAATTCTTTCAAAATGTTGTATAACAAAGCAATACTCATGTTACATAACAAAATGTAAAATTATTGTAAATATAAGTAGGAATGTCACTTTACCCAAGTTTAATTAACAAATCTTTAAAATGATCAGGCTTAATGGAGAAGAAAAGCAAATCACAAGTGGAAGGATACCTCCACCAAGTGTTAGGTCACAGAAGGGAAAAACAAAAATGAATTATTTCCAGCTATCATACAGGAAGGTACAAAAAACACCAGAGTTGTGGTTTTTCATGTACAACGTCACCACATGTACCGAACTGCAGAAACAGCCAAGTAAGTGATGTATTTTTTTTATAAATAAAATCTAAATATTATTAGTCTGTGTTAGACTGGTTGAGGTAATGTTACCTAGCCGTACTGCCTGTGGCCTGTCTCAGGAAGTTCAATATCCAGCTGCACATGGAGGGACTGATGTTCAGGTCCTGTAGTTTCATGATGAGCCTGGATGGTACTATGGTGTTGAAGGCGGAGCTGAAGTCGATGAAGAGCATCCGTACGTATGTTGTTCTGATCCAGGTGAGAGAGAGCAGTGTTAAAGGCCCAAGCTACAGCATCATCTGTAGACCTGTTCGGCCTATATGCGAACTGGAGTGGGTCTAATGCAGGTGACAGGCAGGATGTAATGTGGTCTTTGACTAACCTCTCAATCTCAAAGCATTTCATCACAACAGAGGTGAGTGCGACAGGGCGGTAATCATTGAGACAGCTCACTGATGGTTTCTTAGGGACTGGGATGATGGTGGCTGTCGGTAGGAAAACTGTATGATCAGGGAAAGTGTATTAAAACCGGATGTCGTCACTTTAAGCCGGTCTCTGGTTGGATAAAGCTTTTCAGCAGAAATGGACAAGGACCTTTACTTTTTAGTTGAGAAGTTGTGTTGATCGCCTGGCATGCAAACGATCGGTTGTCTTTAAATTATTATTATTTTTGTGAAGTTATACGGCTTATGTGAATAAAGCTATCTACACAACTTTTTATATGTCTACATTGACTCGTTTAGTTGTTCATGTGGTACACGTAGGTCTTAACTGAAGCTAACGATTAGACCAACAATCCATTGGAACACATAGTAGCTAGCTAGCCTCGCTGCTAATAAGTCTAACGTCAGCATGCTGCTATGAATAGACCCATTATAGTCAGGTGGCTTAATGCTCAATTGACTTGTTAACCGAACTTTTACGAAGTCATACAACTAAACACACAAGTGACTTGTTAACCTATGTCTACATTGACTCGGTTAGTTGTCCATGTGGTACACGAATGTTGCAGAGTATTGTCCTTTTGTAGGACTTAACTGAAGCTTACGCTTAGACCAACAATCCATTGGAACACATAGTAGCTAGCTAGCCTCGCTGCTAATGAGTCTAACGTTAGCATGCTAATATGAATAGACCCATTATAGTCAGGTGGCTTAATGCTCAATTGACTTGTTAACCGAACTTTTACGAAGTCATACAACTAAACACACAAGTGACTTGTTAACCGAACTTTTACAAAGCTATATGACCAAACACAAAGCTAGCACTGTTAATTCCGCTATAGCTAGCCAGGTAAATTAGCTCGCCTAAGATACTGCAATTTAAGCTAACCAATTACCTCATTTCCCCCAAAACCCATCGATTACATGTGTTTGTGATGTGTAACATATATCCTTAATCAGTCATTCAAGTTATTAACGTTTATTTACCGCTAGCGATTACACGACACAAGGGTAATTCAATCACTATTAATGTTGAACTTGAACTTCAACAACGTCACACAATATTAAGTCAGGCATCGGCATGGTTCCTACAGAATAAATCAAAGGTCCTTGTCCATTTCTGCTGAAAAGCTTTATCCAACCAGAGACCGGCTTAAAGTGACGACATCCGGTTTTAATACACTTTCCCTGATCATACAGTTTTCCTACCGACAGACCCTCCTGCCAATTTGCTTGGTATCACTTTTTTGGAGGCCTGGTCTGACCTTGACTGCCATCATCTTGTGTGTGTGCTTATGTGCGAGTGTGTGTGTGTGGGTGTGAGTGAGTGACCCCCCTCCTGACTGCTTATTACTTTCCACTGGCCTGCACCTGCACCCTGGCCTTCATGATGCTTGACCTTACATGATACCCATCCCTGCACACAGGCCCAATGACAATTGTAGCTGCAATTCTGCTCTATGACCACCACGACACTGTTTTACAATCATAATTCTCAACACCCCTTGCACATTTCAGTCTTTGAGTGAGGTTTGAGCTCCTAACAGAGTCCGCCCATTAGCAAATGACGGTGGGTGTCCACGGCACACGTTATCGTGCTGCTCTCATTGGGATAGAATGGATGCGATTTGCTGCATACTGAGGAAAAAAATAGTGTTTGCTGCCTGCAGAAAGTTGGGCATTCTTTAACTTTATGCAAATGAGAGCGATTTGCTGCATGCTGAGAGCCAATCAGTTCGGCGTGTGTGTGATTTGGAGGCCAACGTAGCTCATAGGGGCGGGAGTAATCAAAAAATATCGAAACAAGATGGCGGAGTCTCGGGACTGTTACTGGGAAATATTTTATGTGAATAAAGGTTATCTACACGACTTTTTATATGTGTAATCGACTCGGTTTGTTGTTTATATGCTACACGAATGCTGTGAGGTCAAACAGAGTATTGTAGGTCTTGAACTGAAGCTCTGGACTATTACTGTTAGCTTGCCGCTAACACTTTAACTGAAAACCCATTGGAAACACATAGTCGCTAGCTAGTTAGCTGCTAAATAAGTTACATATAACTAGGGTGACCAGACATCCTCTTTTACCCGGACAAAAAAGAGGACGTAAACCTAGCATCAATGTCCAAGCGTGTTATATAGTGTGACCATATTTGAGTTTGTGAAAAAGAGGACACTTTGTCGCGGGGGAGGAGGCAGGGTAGGCTAGTGTATAGCATGCTGGACCCCGCGACGAAGTGTCCTCTTTTTCACAAACTCAAATCTGGTCACCCTAGTAACGTTTTCGTGATTTAACTGGCTGCTATATATGAATTAGATAGAATAAATTATGAATCAGCCCATGACTGACTGCCGCAACATCTCATTATTTTTTGGTGAGTGCACAAGCTAATGTGCTACATTAGCGCAGCACTGCACCTGAACTTGCTTCTTGAACTTTGCTACAGCCAGTGATTTTTCTGTCCACGCCCCCCAGGCGACTTTACACATTCGATTTAACGCATGTAATTTGTGCCGTGGACACCCACCGTGACAGCTACTCATATGATAAGGGTATGGTAATTCAGTGATCACTACTGACTTCCTAGAAAAGTCAAACAGGCCTCAGCCCTCTAAGGGTTAAGTGTTAGTAAACAGACATGCACATAATGAAGTGACCAGGCTTTAATCATTTTTGAGGGGCAAACTTCTCTAAAAGGGTGAGGAGGCGCTCCTCTCTGGCGGCTGCCTCCCTCTCTCTCCGCTCCTCCCTGGCGGCTGCCTCCCTCTCTTTCCACCATCTCCCGGTGGCGAGACTCTTCCCTCTCCAGGGCCTCCCTATACCGCCGCTCGTCTTTTTCTGCAGCCTCTCTTGCCTCTCTCACCCTGGCCTCATCTGCTGCTCCTCCATCTCCTTCCACGCCTCGGGCAACTGCCTGTCAGTATCTTGAAGGAGTTCGGCAACCTCCAAAGTGTCTACCCTCCTTCTTTTCGGGGTTGACACTGTGGAGGAAGCTCCACTCACATTTCTGACTAAAGGGAGGGGTGTCACCACGGCTGGAGGACAGGCGGAGTCACAGACGGCCTGGTCCCCAGTGCCTCATCCATAAGGGAATACCACTTCCAAGAAGCGGCAGTGACCCCACCCCCCTCTGTGCTGACACCCGTCCGGGGTTTCTTGAGCTCCTGCGGATGAAAAGACAGCCAAAAGAAAGAAATGCTGGCAATATATGCTCAGATTGAGAGTTATAGCAGGTATACATTTATGCTAAGAAATGGATTCCATTTACCATACTTGAGTTGCACATCATTGTGCCTTCAACTGGTCTGGTAATTAGTTATTGAACTGAAGGCTGACCATAACATTACTTTACACAACTTGAGCACATTACATAGATAAGAACAAGAGTAACATCACCTTAATCATAATATATTGCATGCATGTAAATACTCACTAGCCATGCCATCTCTACATTGTGCAAGTGTGTCACTCTACAGGGGCAAAGTTATGATCAAGAAAGATACTTTATTGGACACTAGGCTTAATCTGACCTTGTACTTGTGTACGAGGTTTTCCCACCTCTTCTTCACAAGCTTGGGATCCAAGCTCCCAAGCCCTTTCTCTTTTATTATAAGACCCTGATGAAAACATATGCTGATTTAACATCTCGCCTCAACCACATCCCTGACACAGTAATGACCACATCGGACCACATTGATCATTGTAAGGTTAGCAACTAAGGCAACCATTTACAGTAAAGCCATTTGACTATTAGCTACCATATGACTAATTTTACTTACTCATATCCCGTCACGGAGACGTTCCTCTTCCCCGTGAAGAGAGACTTGTTCGCTTCTCGCCATTGGATTAAGGCCCTCGTCTGTCCCTAGACATGTGAAATACCATGACATTAAAAAAAAACACAATGACGATTGAAAGTTACAATTATTTCTAGAAGGACAAATTGCGGATCCTAGCTTAGATAGCTATCGTAACGGTATTATTTATCGGACGGCGTGTGTTAAGGCAAACGTTGGCGTTATCATGTTAACCTGTTATTAAACTGAGCATATCGATTGTTAATCCATTATTAAACTTAGCATTTCGATTGTTTAACAGAACAGCCGTTGTTTGACACTGTCCTATAACTGACATAGCTATCTGTCGAGCGAGCAGTGTCCATCGTTTTGCAGTGCGCCATCCGGGTACTTTCAGTGCCCTGAATTCTGCTGGTTCTGTCAGTGTGAACACCCTAAGCACTGAAAGTCAGTGCTCGAAGTGCACAAGTGCGCGGTAGTAGACAGTCTTAGTTGTGACGTCTCAGAATGACTACACTTTGATGTCAACAAGTGGGAAGAACTTAAATCTAAACTAGACTGCTTCTATTTCAAGCATTTCTTGCCAGCACTATTTAGATAGATAGTACTTTATTCGGGCATTACAGCAGCAGATAAAGGGCAATATACACATAACAGACTATAAAACTAAGTAAACTAGTTATCCAAATAATGTATATATATACATAAGTAAAATGAAATTATTACTACCACACACAATGTATTTTCCACACTTTATTGTATACACATTATAAAATACATGCATTTGTTTGTACTGATGTCATTAACCCCTTGATTCACAACACGGGTCGAAAGTGACCCACTCTGGTTTGTTGTTACACGACAGGAAGAGCCACGGCCTAGTCCAACCGAGCCTCGTTTTCGTTCAGCTCAAAATGAAAATGGCGACGTGTGTGCCTAAGGCGAATAGTCTGCTGATGCTTGTTATGCGGGCAGAGTGGTTGCTCACTTCTCCACCAATTCGCTGTGCTAGACCAGAGCTTCCAGCAGCTTTCTGCATAAACTTGCCAATTTCATCTTTGCAGAGGGGGGCGTTCTTGTACCAAAAGTTACTGTCGAGCTGGCGACTTTGTGTCAAAGCAAGAAAGAATGGCGAATCTTGAGAATTCATCTCAGCTGGCCTATGGCTTTCAAAGATCTTATAAATCATTATTGGACATCTATTTTTGGCCGAAATGCTCTTCGGTGTCCATTTTCTTGGACTTTACGGGTCTTCGTGGCGCATTCGCTAAGCCACACCAACAACTCTTTGCCATCAACGTCACGCTGCATTTCAACGTCGCCCCAGCACAACACCCAGCACAACATCTCTTGCTCTAAACCCAAAATGTAGTGAAATGAACCACCACATGGTTCTTTGAAGAGACTCGGGGTTGGAAAAACCAAGTTCTCTGCTGTCAAAAAAAAGTTTCCTCGTCGCCATCTGTAATTGGCCGGGTGGCGTTTGGTCTGTTTCCTTTCCCGTGTTTGACAATCAGCTGCTTCCGTTTGGCAGCCAAGATTCTACGGGACGTTTCAAACTCCTTGTCCATGAGGATGTTGTGTGGATATTTCTCATCTGTTAGGAATCGATGGAAACTCCTGAAAGCTAGAGACAGTATCGGGCTCGTACTCGTCGCCATTTACTTTGTGTGAGTCCTTGAACATTTTTGAAAGCAAACGGTCAAGCTTGGGAGCTGGTAAATTAACCGTTTCCATTTGACCCTTGTTGATTGTAAAAAACAAAACAAAAAACTTTTAAATGTTTTCAGGTCGCTTTTCTCTCAGTGTTCACACTTTTCTGCTCTTTTAGAAAGTTCAGAATTCCCTCGTCGCTGTTGAGGTCTTCATTATCATCTGGATAGTAAATCTCTGACTGATCGATATAGCTCATTTTGAAGATGTCGTCAGAGGGCAATATGGATCCCTATTTACCGGTGAGGAGGGCAATACGCGGTTGGCATGACTACCCATTAGCCAATCAGAATGCTTGTACTGTCGTTGCCATATAATAATGCCTCATAATAGCCTATGTGACATTATGTCTTGAAAGCATATTGCTTGCTGTCTCCCTGTCGATTATGAATGGTCTTATAAATCCCATGATAGCCATGTAGCGCCCTTCTTACTATTACGTTCTCTTTTAAAATGGTCCCTCAATGACCTCCACCGTGCATATTTCCTCTATTCTAAATTTACTTAAATAAAACTATTCTGAAATGACTGAAATACATTATTCCTAAATAATGTCACCTCACATAACTGGTTCCTACCAATTACTGTAGTAAGTTACCGAATTAATATGACAAGACTTTACATGACAACACATGAATTTATACCAGCTTCCCCAACTGCCTCTGCCACCTCTTTCCAGGCATGAGCTCTCCGGTTTAGGTCCCGGTAAGAAAATAATGACTGGTCGTAGAAGACAGGGTTGTTAGCAACCGCTATTATCAGTTTATCCTCCATCTTCCACTCCAGCTGTTCAAGCGACTTCTGCTTTGGGTTGTGTCGACATTTATAGTGATTGACAGGTAAACAAACCAGTGACGCCGCTAGCGAGCTCTTTGCCGTGTGGATAACATGCATATCCCCTTAGACGTATTTTTCAGTAACAATAACGGGTTTTTTACATTGTATCTTAACTGCATAACTCGGCGTTGTCATGTTTACATTCACTCTCGTGATCAACTTCGGGCGACTATGGCAAGAAACGTAAGCTCCCACAAAAATAGGGCATTTAGGCTTTACTAGTGAAAAAAATTAACTCTGTAGATCTAATTTAAGCTTGTGAAATAGTGTTGTACTTTTGCGTGTACATTATAGAGTGGAACACTATTTTATTTGGTCTTAAAGTTGTACTGTCAGATTTGTTCTCTCCAAAATGAAGTTTAACTGTCATTTTAAACTGTCATTTCAAATGCTAATTGGAGGAAAGCATATTATTATCTCAAAAACCAACGTTGTAAGTGGAACGAAGTGGGAGTGTCCGATAATTGACGCAGGCGAAAACGTACTCATGTAACGTGTCACCGTAAACATTAATAAAAATATTTAGAAATACGTTTTCTTGCGGTGTTAAACGAGTCGTACAAGTTAAAAAGGACAAATATCTCTCTCGAAAACCGTTAGTTTGGGTAAGCTTATACATAACGTATAAATAGATTTAGCATATCGATTTTTTAACAAACTGTCCGATAACTGACGCATCTACGCTACAGTGTCTATTTCTCAGTAAGTTTCTAAAAATCTAAGCAAAAAAAAGTCAAACAATCTAGTTTTAGGTAAAAATACGACCATCTAAGGAGTTTGGTCCGCCCTTTTTTTTTTGGAGCTTGGCGCTGTTTTTTTTTTAGCTTCGCGCTCTTATTGGCTAGCACCTGTGGTGTCAGTTATGCATGAGAGGCAATTCGATTGGCTGACGCATGCGTTGCCTCTCGAGAAGTTGAACATTCTTCAACTCTTGCCGCAAGCAAAGCATGAAACGCAACGCACGGGAACCCAACGGAGCCACAATTCAGTTGGGTAAAGGATGACGTCACCCCATTCAAAGTGAATGGGGATCTGTCAACCCTAACGGTCAACGCATTCCAACGCGCACGTGTGAATGCTGTGTAAGGCCTGTGGTTTCTTAAACATGGTCCAACTCGACCTGAAAATAAATAATAGCACGCAGGCCAAATAAAACATCAAAAAGTAGGCTATGCTTAGGCTAAATTCCTATGGCTTCTTAAGTATCGTTGGCAGGTTCTTTTTGATCAGAATCAGGTTTTATTGGCCAAGTAAGTTTGCACAAACAAGGAATTTGACTTGGTAAAGTGACTCTCAGTGTGCTTACACAAAATATACAATACAAACAAACAAACAGTGCAACAGTGCAATGGGCTAAGGAGTTTAAGAAAGTATGTACAAGGTGGAATGGCTATATACAGTAGCTGTGAAATGTTGCACAACAGTAGTGCAAAGAAGAAGTGGAGAGTGCGAGAAGTGCAGGGATAAATATATAAATATAAATATATATGCTACAGTGGGTTAGTTGTTCAGTAGTGAGACGGCGAGGGGGAAGAAACTGTTTTTGTGTCTGGAGGTTTTGGCGAACAGTGATATGTAGGCTCGATGGTGTTTTGAGCCCTCACCGTCGTCTTCAAGGCAGCGGCTGCCTGGAAGGTGGCTGGAAGGTGGTCCCGCCCCCAAAACTCTGAGCCAATCAATGCGCTACCCACTTGGAGCGCATATTCAAACTTTCTGTTTAGCGCTCTCATTCCACCTCTCAACCAACTGTGAAAGCTCCAAATTTTCAAAGGTACGTAGCTAATATTTTTATATTTTAAACATGAAATAGCTGATAGTGTTTGCTTTAGGGCTGTACATGTAAGATGGGCCGGCTAATGGTATCTTTACCATGCAATATGTTAACCATATTTAAATATAGATTATGCTAATTTTAGCTGTGGTAATGTTATTTCAACCTGCTAGCTAGCTAAATCTGGTTAAAACATTAGGTAACAGTAAGCCTACAAAGTAAGATTAATTACTGTAGATTAATCACTGTATAAAATTGGCCGGCTAATGTTATCTTTACCATGCAATATGTTAACCATATTTAAAGATAGATTATGCTAATCTTAGCTGTGGTAATGTCATTTCAACCTGCTAGCTAGCTAAATCTGGTTAAAACATTAGGTAACAGTAAGCCTACAAAGTAAGATCAATCACTGTATTTTAGTGATTGTTAGTGGTTAGTGGTTATCTTTCAAATGACGTTGAGACTGGTTGACTTCCAGGCCTCATCAATAAATAATAAGTCACACCCCATCAGTCATGTGTCTCCTCCATCATGTGTGTCCTCTGATGATACATTTTTTTGTTAGTTGGGGTTTCATTAACTTGTAACACTCTACTGGAATAAACCCTTATGTGAAGCTGTAGAAATTAGTGTTGAAATATTGTGTTACCATGACTATTTGCCTTAATCCACATGCCTAACATGTCGGATCTGTAATTTACACCATGCGATTTCAGGCCCAGCTAGCTAAATTATCAGACTAGTTAAATCAAGATGCCAAGTTCAATACACTTCCAATTCAATACACATACACAGTGATGTAGAACATCAAGTTATTTAATTAATGGATTAACACAACAAACAACAGATTTTTTTTGTTGTTAATTGTTAATATTTACAATGTGTGTGTCAACACACTTTTTAAAAACATCCACCACCACCTCTACCATTCCTGTACCCGAGGTGTGCATTAGGAGACCAAATTGCTCATTTGAGCTCACCTGGTTGGCGAGGTGCTGGAGCTGTTGTCTGGAGGAAAAGATAAAAACATAAATTCAGGATAAATAATGTCTATTATACCTGTCAGAGCCCAGATATAGGATGTGGAATATTGCAAATTACTTGAACTCCGTGGCTCTCCCTGTGGCCACAGTGGGGTCTGATGCCGGCAGCATGGCCACTTCTTTAAACTCGATGCTCCTGGCAGCCAGAGCACCGACAGAGGAGCACAGGTCCTTGGCTTCGCCTTAACAAAAATGGGAAAGACATATCATGACACGAACACAGTATTAAATTCAGATTTGATGCACATACCAATGTGACAATGAAACACTTATTGACACTGGGGTGTAATAGTTTGGAGCTGGCTTTCTGAAGTTCTTTCTTGATATCAATTTATGTAAAAAGTGCCGTTACAAGAATAGTGTGTAGAATTGAACTGTACCCTCTGACAGCTTTGAGCAAAGTGAAGTGACTTTGGTCACTGTGCCCGGAGTCACCCCGACCTCCTGCAGCTGCTGCCTGAGGTCCCTCTTCAAATTTTTGCTGGTTCTCAGGAGCGCAGTAAGGGTGTTTATGGACATGCTCTCAGGTGGAGCAGTCCTCCTCCTGATCTCCTCCACCGTTATCTGGTATCTTTGTATCTGGTATCTTTGTAAATATAATTTCTGAGAGTCACACTCAAAGAAGGTTTCAATGTTTCAACAATATTATTCGTAACAATAATATTAGGATTTCATCTTCTTTACATACAGTACAGTATTGTACACATGTAATGTCTGTACATAGCCCTTCTGTCTTTACTGCCATCCCAACAGATGTTCCTATAACCCAAAACTGTAATGGGCTCTGGGGAAACCAGTCACATGGTGAAAAGGGACATTTTTGAGATTAGAGTGAAAATACTGTAGGTCTAAACTCAGTATTTTGGTGGAATTGGGTTTTCATTCAATTATTATTCTATAACATGTTGTCTATCATCCCTAAACATATCTACTTGTTTTTCATTAATTGAATGTGTTAAAATGTGCTTTATTCAACCAGCCAGTCTATTTAGAACCCCTCTCTTTAAAGTTGTTTTTGTCAAAATTCTATTCCATGAAATCTAACTGATCAGCTGACTTTGGGCAATCATAACATTTGAAACAGACAAATAATGAAAAAATATTTGAAACATGCTTGAAATCAGCTTCCAAAAGGTCAAATTTCACCATGTGACTGGTTTTCCCAGATCCCATCAGAAATGGTCTCAGCACTGTTACTACCACACTACTACTAAAAATATAAACCTGTCTTGAAGAAACCTATGCCTAGCTGTGCACTTCACCTTTTGCTTCGATGCCCTGAGCATGTCCTCAACAGGCTGTGGACATTCTGAAATGCCGGCTGGGCTGGGGCAGTAGGGCTTGGTGGAGCAGCAGGGCTGGATGGGGCAGCAGGGCTAGTTGGGGTTGGGGCTGGGTGACTGGTGGAAAATTGATAACTTTGCAGATGGCCCTATAAAGTCATAAGAAGTAACCAAATTTGCTATATGAGTAGATGGACGTAGATGAACTAGTGTTGTAGTACTCGAGTCCAGTCTAGAGACCATTTTCTGCTTTCTCTGTCTCGTCTCTGACTGGAACCTTCAAAGACTTGGTCCCAAGAAGGACTCGTATTTTCAGAGCGAGTCCTCGAGACCAACAGATTTGATTTATGTTCAAGTTAACAAATATATCCAATTATCCATCATTAAAAATCAATTTAAATAATAAAAAAAACCATAGGAAATGTTGATGGGCATTATTTGAAAATGACATCCCATGGTGCTATACAAAGACTTTGCCTTAAGTCAGTGAATAAATTAATAGTTTTTGTAAATTAATAGATGGACAAAGGAAGTGGGTTGATACATGACTTCCCCCAAAAGAGGGCATGGATTGCTGTTCCGCCAGTACATGGCAAGATAAAGAATAACTTGCCACCTGCAGGGCCTTACGCTTCCGTCCTACTGTATAAACAGGGTTCCCGCGGGTCCTTAAAAAGTCTTAAAATGTCTTAAATTAAAATTCGGGTAATTAAGGTCTTAAATTGTCTTAAATTTCACGTAAAGTTGCTGTAGGTATTAATTTTTTTGCCGGTGCGCTTAATGACGACGAGAAAGCACAGTGGCGCATCGTAAAACATCTAATAGTTGATTAATTTAGTATTGTGTGAAATGAGTCTCCGCAATTTAATAGCTGTTTACGGAACGTCGGCTACAGACGCTGACGTCAGGCTGCGTGTCGCGATTACGCGGCCAGGTTAATGCCTGCATTGTTTGCAGCACGACCTAACGAAGTTACAGGTTCAGACGCCACCTCTCAGTCGGCTGTAACAAGCTTCATTTCAACACCAGACACCCAAAAGGCAGAGGTACTCTGGGTTCTCCACACTGTGACGAGGCACAATTCCTTTAAATCCAATGATGACATACGTGGCGTCTTTGCTGCCATGTTCCCCGATTCGCAGCTGGCAAAGTCATTCAACTGTGGTGAAAATAAAACGGCATATGTCGCCAAATATGGCATCGCCTCATACATCAAAAAGGAGCTATCGTGCAGCGTTAGCGAGAAACCCTATGTCGTCATGTTTGACGAAAGCATGAATAAAACGACAAAGAGCAAACAAATGGACCTTCATTTGCGATTCTGGACTACTGATGATGAGACTGGCACACCCCACGTCATCTCCCGCTACTATGGGTCGGAGTTCATGGGTCACTCCAGAGCTGAGGACATGTTGGGTCATTTCAATGTAAGTAACGTTACGATTGTGTTTGAAATCCCATACTATTGTTCATACTAAGTGTGGTGTAAAATTGAGTAACCTTAGTGCGGTTTAAAGCTCATATGCTAGCGGTGCAAAATTCACCATTGCATTTATAGGCCACACACATAGAAAGACCACAGTGACCATAGACTGACTTGAAAAGAGCACATAACCAGTACTGTTGCTATCTGCAGTATTTAAAGTATTTTAAATGAATTAAATTAATTGTCCCATATACCAATTATATAATGATTAACGTTAATTATCGCGTTTGTTTGTGTATGTTTGCATTTTATTGTTATTTAGGTGTAAATATGTGAATACATATTCGTGTGTGTGTCAGGGGTTTTGATGGATGTTTTTGATCTCTCTCTCTGCTATATAAGCACAACCATTACTGTTGTTGTTGTTGTTATTATTGTTATTATTATATAATGTGGATTACTTGGCACATTAAATTGATCTTTTTTTTATTTATTTTTTTCAATGTGAAGAAAGGTACGAAGGAGCTGAATCTGAACAATATGCTATCTCTGTCAATGGATGGGCCTGCTGTAAACTGGAAGTTTGTTGAACTCTTACAAGAGGAACACAGAGAGCAGTGTGGTGGAGCCCAACTACAAATAATTGGGAGTTGTGGCCTTCACACGATGCACAACTCGTTCAAGAGCGGTTTTGCGGTGTGGCAAGTTGAGAAAGTCCTGAAAGCCCTGCACTACCTGTTTCATTGTGCACCTGCAAGGAGAGAAGACTTTGTGTTAGTGAACAAGTGTGATACATTTCCTCTGCCATTTTGTGGACATCGATGGCTGGAAAACCTTCCAGCAGTGGAGAGAGCCATTGAAATTTGGCCATATATTGTCACCTATGTGGATCAGGTCAAAGCCAAGAAGCTCCCCAATCCAAGGTTATCGTCATATGACACCATCACAGAAGCCCGGATGGATCCCTTAATCTTGGCAAAGTTGCACTACTTCATGAGTGTCTCAAGAAGTTTTCAGCCATTTCTCACCAAGTACCAGACAGATGTCCCGATGATTCCCTTCCTCGGCAGAGATTTGGAGGATCTAATCAGGGTAGGCCTAATGACTACTAAAAGTATATTAATGGTTTAATCATTTAAGCACTGTCATTTACAGAGACAGTACTGAGTTTTCAGCATGATTATGTTTGTAGAAAGTATTGTAAATACTGTAATACTTTTTCCAATTTTGATTATAATCATAATTATTATGCTTGTGCTATTCTATTTTCAGAGCCTTCTCAGACGCTTCATAAAGCGAGACGTCCAGGTTGATGTTTCCCCAGTAAAGCTGGTCAAGCTTGATGTGACAGACCAAAAGCTTTGGGTCAGTCCAAAGCAAGTGGACATTGGCACGGGAGCCACAGCTGCCCTCAAGGTAATATTTATCTTAGATTACTTTATCAATGTGCTATATGAGCTGCAAAGTCACTTGACTAATGAAGTATTTATGTTGAAAAGTTAGGAGATCAGATTAATTGTTTTGACAACAAGCAGTTGACATATTAACTGGATCTGTCAAATGTTGTGTAGTGTAAGTTACACATAGGGAGAATTTATTTGATGTTTCAGGTGATGGGACTTTTGTGCTTTTGTCAGGGAATGTCAGGCAGTCAGAGTGGTGGAAGTGAGCGTGATGTGTTACTGTTCATGCGAGACAGCCAGAGTGCTCTGTCAAAAATGTGTTCTATTGAAGTGCCCCCTGAAGTACCCCTCTGTCCGAAATATGATGTGCCTGGACCCCCAAAAGATGCACAAAGAACCAGACATGTGCCTGCAAAAAATGAAGGCCCTCATCATAAAATTTGTGCAGGGTAAGAAGCTGTCAGGAGGAGTCACAGCGGGTAACATCTGTAGACATATCAGAAATGTGAACAATAAGCCTAGTGTTTATCAAAGCGAGTCTTATTTTAGATATAAAGTTATACTAGCCTATTATTTTGCAGTTCCTTTTTTTAGTATTTTATTTGTTTGAAAATACAGCCTAGTATGAGTTATAATAAATGTCTGTAGGCCTAATATATGTTCTTAGACATAATAATTGAAATATAGTTGGAAATATGAGAAACATTTTCCAGAGTATAGTGAAAATAAATCTCTTGTGATTTCCACAAAATATAATTTTAACTAGAAAATGATGTGCTTGTCTTTATCTAAATGCAGATGATAAGATTGCCCAACAATTTCAGAAGTTCCTCTTCAGTGAGGCCAGAGGAGAGGAATTCATGGCCTTCAGTGCATTGGATGGAAAATCGCAAGTTGACAGCTTCCTGCATAAGGCCATGAATGGATATGCAGAACTTTGGAGCTTTGTGGAGAAGCTGCTGCTTCTGTCCCATGGACAAGCTACTGTGGAGCGTGGGTTCTCCATTAACAAGGAGGTGGAGATGTGCAATATGAACGAAGACACTATAGTCTCACAGAGACTAATCTGCGACTATGTGAGGATGTGTGGTGGAGTGGTCAAAGTGCCATTAACTAAAGAGCTGCTAAATGAGGTTGCATCTGCACGCAACCGGTACAGGATCTTCTTGGAAGATGAGAGGAAGAAAAAGGAAAAGACCAAACAGACGAACAAGAGAAAAGGGGTTGAAGATGAGCTTGAAGAGCTACGCACGAACAGAAGAACAATCTCAACTGTGTGTGAAACTCTAGAAAAGGACGCAGATGGCCTTGCAGAGAAGGCTGAGAATACAGCAGGGACCAAGATGGCAGAACTTATCACTAAATCCAATTCCATGAGAAAAAGATGCAAGGAAAAGAGAGGGGAGTTGGTGGACCTAGACAGTGAAATTGAGAAGAGAGCGGCAGAGCTACGCCTCATGTCTTGAGGAGAATTTGAGATGTTACAAAACAATGGACCTCTCTATTCATTGGTTTCTCTCATAAAGAGTCAAATAGTTATTATTTTCATTATTCGATATGGTTCCTTCATGTAATGTATTGTGTTGTTTAGTGTAATCCAAATTTATGTATGTTATGTTGGCTCTGTTCTGTTCGATAAATTGTGTATTCCAAAGAAATTGTGACATTTTTGGGTCTTAAATTATATTTGTTGAGGTCTTAAAAAGCATTACATCTTACTTTTGAAATGGTGCAAGAACCCTGATAAAGACATTGCAAGGAACTAATAAGTATTTTTTGGGGAATTATTGTAGTCATTGTTAAATGTCAGTGTGTGAGAGAGAGCTTTTTTTAGTCATTAAAGTAGGTCTAGGTTGAACCTTACCCTTCCTGGGCGCCATTTCTTCATAAACTGAAAGAGAAAGGCAATATGAGTGTGATTAGTATTATCACAATGTTAGGCATATGCAATGTTAAAAATAATCTGGCAGATTTATTCAGTAGGCCTATCTGTATGAGGAGGCATGAGGACAATTTAACTATCACTAAGGGATATCATGAACAATATTGGCCATGACTATAGCATTCACAGAGTTACCTAGTTAGCAGCTTGGAAGTGTTCACCTATTCAAAATTATAACTAGATGCTGATGGAACGGGAAATATTGCTATTCTGTTGTTGTAAGACATTAACTAAGTGTAGCCTTATTTTGTATCTAACTCATTCTTGGATGTGTACTCTGTCTGCCTAACTGAGACCTGAACAAATGGCAGATAGCCTCCTTCCTGCTATCAACCCCCTGCCCTCATAGGTGAACCACTCACCCCACTGTCTCCCCCTTCCTCTCACTTATAGGGTGTGGTCATCACCTCCCCTATTGTATTCTACCTGACTGAAATGTATAAATGGCAACATAGTCAGGTAAGGTAGGTCTTTCTCTGAGCACCAGCTGAGAGGGGGTGTCCACGGCGAAATAATCTCCAGAAACCTGACTACGTCCCCCGGTCCCTTCTTCAACTTTGGCATGCTCATTTAGATTCTATCAATGCCTAGGCAGGTAGGCTATATAAAATCAGCTAGATGTATGTAAGCAGCCTGGAAGACAATATTCCAGGACATGCCCTACAGCTTTCAGGTGGCTGTCTCAGAGTTAGCCCTGGCCTTTCAATCTATTAATCTGTAAATTTAGATGCCTCAAAGGCATCCAAAGCCAATTGGCTGCCTGAGAGTTAACTAGTGTTAGTAAGCTGCCTGGGAGTCAGCCCCTCTTAATCTGTCCGTCTAGATGCCTTACAGGTATCTAAAACCAACAGGATGCCTGTGAGTTAACCTGTATACCAACGACTAGGCAGACTTGCAGTCAACACTACTCAAGATGCCTCAGAGTTATCCTTATTCCAAAGTAGCCTGGAAGTCAACCAGTCTCAACGTCAAGTGCCTCAAAGGCATCCAAAGCCAATTGGCTGCCTGAGAGTTAACTAGTGTTAGTAAGCTGCCTGGGAGTCAGCCCCTCTTAATCTGTCCGTCTAGATGCCTTACAGGTATCTAAAACCAACTGGATGCCTGTGAGTTAACCTGTATTCCAACGACTAGGCAGTCAACATTACTTCAAGATGCCTCAGAGTTATCTAAAGACAGGTGGCTGCCTCAGAGTTTTCCTTATTCCAAAGCAGCCTGGAAGTCAACCAGTCTCAACGTCATTTGAAAGATAACCACTAACCATTAACAATCACTAAAATACAGTGATTAATCTACAGTAATTAATCTTACTTTGTAGGCTTACTGTTACCTAATGTTTTAACCAGATTTAGCTAGCTAGCAGGTTGAAATGACGGGGTCAGCCCTATGTTCCCACATTTCTAAGGATTTTTTTTTCACTGACAATTTTGAAAATTAGGCCCTATGTTCCCAGATTTATTTAGAAAAATTAGTCCCGATGTTCCCACATTTCTAGATTTTTCTGAAAATTAAACCCTATGGTCCCACATTTCCTGTTAAGCCCCAGCCGTTTTCGGGACAAAAACACCTACAAATGCATGCCTAAAGTAAATTATCGATTCCTCCACAATTATACAGTCGATTTGCATGTTCATGTTACAAAAAAAAAAGTACAAAAATCGCCATTTTGAAAAAAATCGCGGACCCGCCCGCGGGTTAGGGTTATTATTTAGGGTTATAGGTTAGGGTTAGATGAACTGTAGGAACATAGGCCCTAATATTGTATGAATGTTAGAAATGTGGGAACATAAGACCTAATTTTGAAAAAGCTCTTAGAAATGTGGGAACATAGGGCTGTGGGAATATAGCGCTGTGGGAACATTGGGCTGTGGGAACAGGGCTGTGGGAACATAGGCACGCTCCCGAAATGACATTACCACAGCTAAGATTAGCATAATCTATCTTTAAATATGGTTAACATATTGCATGGTAAAGATAACATTTGCCGGCCAATTTTATACAGTGATTAATCTACAGTAAATAATCTTACTTTGTAGGCTTACTGTTACCTAATGTTTTAACCAGATTTAGCTAGCTAGCAGGTTGAAAATAACATTACCACAGCTAAAATTAGCATAATCTATCTTTAAATATGGTTAACATATTGCATGGTAAAGATAACATTAGCCAGCCCATCTTACATGTACAGCCCTAAAGCAAACACTATCAGCTATTTCATGTTTAAAATATAAATATATTAGCTACGTACCTTTGAAAATGTGGAGCTTTCACAGTTGGTTGAGAGGTGGAATGAGAGCGCTAAACAGAAAGTTTGAATATGCGCTCCAAGTGGGTAGCGCATTGATTGGATCAGTTTTGGGGGCAGGACCACCTTCCAGCCACCTTCCAGGCAGCCGCTGCCTTGAAGACAACGGTGAGGGCTCAAAACACCAACGAGCGATATGTAGCGTCTACCAGAGGGGAGGAGTTTGAATAAAGAGGAGCATCTCTGCCTTTTCAGATGAGAGTTTGTTCCTGTGTTCATTCATGATGTTGGATGCAGTGCTGAACAAGTGCTCACTCTCCACGCTAGTGCAGGGTGCAGAGAGATAAGCTCTTGCTGCTGGGTCTCTTCTTCCATAATTTCGGCAAACGTTGACAATGTTGACAACGTTGACAAAGATGTCAATCTTTATTTCGGGCCTCTACGGATCAAGAGAGAGCAACGGTGGCATCGTTACGAATGGCATGGATATTGGCCGAAAAGAAAAAGCCTTTTACAGACTCCGAGATGGTCAAGGAGTGTATGCTAGCATCCATTGAGGAGATGGTAGCAGATGAGAAAACACGGAAAAGCGTTATGGATTCCATCAAGCAAGTTCCAATATCTGACACATCAAATATGAGGAGAGTGGAGTCACTTGCATCGGACGTTTTCAAGACGCTTTTGGAAAATGTTAGGAAGGCCAAAGTGATGTCTCTCGCCGTGGATGAGTCCACCGATAACAGTGATGTTATTTTTTGCGATTTTTTGATGGGTAATGTTTTCGCGAGGATCTGCATGGACTAATTCCCATGGAGGGACAGACTACCGGTGAGATTCTTTTCACCAAAATCGCTTCATTCTTTAAAGTGAACAACCTGGATTTGGCGCGCGTCAACATGTTGGTGACTGATGGTGTCAAGTGCCCTGTATATGTATGTGTACAGTATATGTGTATGGTTTTATATGTGTATATTTATGTTTCTGCAAGTGCCGTCACTTAGAGACAATGATTCATCAGGGGGCTCTGTGTGGATGTGTTTTGGACTGTGGATGAGATTCTTGACGAGTCTCTTTAACGTGACTGAAGAGACTCGCTTATCATTGACTGGCAATTGACTCTAATGAACTAATTGATGCCAGAGTGAACACGGGATGGGGATAGGTTGTTTCCTTTTATAAAAAGAGCAATTGACAGATGGACGGGAGGTTGGGCAAGCGAGTGAGAAGCCACGTTATGGAAGCGGTCAGGGATAACAGTGGAGTGACCGACGTCGGAGAGCAATCAACACAACGCAAGCTAAGTGTTTGATTAAGGAACGTCTGCACTGATATTCCCCGCATTTGTTGCTTTTATAGCCGCTCGTGTAGTGGCGGATCGTGCCCTGATTTCCGTGTTGTTTTTAGTGATGTGCAGCGCCGACTGGGAGACCGGCATCTGTCAAGGGCTACAACCAGGAAGTGGAGCGTGAGGACGAGCGACGGATGATTTGACATGCTACGCTCTCAACTCATCTTGGAAAGGGAAGTAATAGTTCCAGTCTGCTAAATCCTTGCCGTGTCACTGTGTATCTGATCAGCTTGGTATAGCCTAACCGCGCACTGAGTTGCTGTGGTGGTTCCTCATTCATTGTAGCTTGGAGGCGGATCCTCAAGCCACTGGGCTGCTGTGACGACCAGGGTGCGTTCGCGGTGCTCCAGACTGTGCGATTCCATCTCGCACAAACGTGACGTCACCGGTCTGGATCCCATGGACTGCAGACACTAATTGGCTATTGGCCGGTGGGTTGGTGGCTTCTTGGTGTGAGCTATAGTTGTATTGTTTTATTTACTGGTCGGACGAGGTCGCCGACCAGTACGGACTTATTTTATATTGTGCAGGACTGTTTATATGGGTCGGGCTGGGGGACATCAAGAACAGTTTACTGCCACCTGCTGACCTTAAGTTAATTGCCTTTCCTGCCCCCCTCTGGTGTGGAATGAATTCACTATAACATTGTTGCCTTGATGAATTGACGTGGATTTTATATACTTACTTCCATTGTGTGATGTGCCATTTGATGCTGTGTTGTGTCACTTAACTTGCTGTGGGTGGCATGATATTGGGTTCTCTAGCTTTTGCCTGTTGGTTGAGGGATTAATGCCGGTGTTGCCCTATTACATCTGTCTACCGTTTTACAGTCCTGTATTTACTTTGTGCTTATTGAAATAAACCTTTGGGATAAATCTAGTTCATCTGTGTGTTGCCTGTGTATTGGTGGATCTAGTTTTATATTCTTTTGGGGGTTAACTCCACGGCACGACGATGGTGCACCCTCGATGGCCGGCAGGGAGCAGGGATTAGCTGCGAGGATGGCAGCCGTGGCTCCGCAGATGAGATCACTTCATTGCCTCATCCACCAGAGCCTCCTGTGTGCCAAGCTCAGAGGTGAGTTGAAAGAGGCCTTTACCGCAAGCTATTGGCTGACATGTCTCCTGAATATAAAGATTTGCTCATTCACAATGACATTAGATGGCTTAGCAAAGGAAACGCATTGAAACGGTTTAGTGAGCTAAGAGAGGATATTTTGGTGTTTCTCCGGTCTTCAAAGTTGAAAAAAGCTGGCAAGTTTCTGTCTCTGATGGAAAATGATGAGTTTAATGCCACTGTTTGCTTTTTGAGCGACGTTTTCCACCATTTGAACCAACTCAACTTGGAGTTGCAGGGCAGGGATAAAACAGCCGCGGAGCTTGTGGAGAACCTTCATGCTTTTCAAAGGAAGCTCTCACTTTTCTCTGTTGATCTTTGTCCTGGGAAGATGCTCCACTTCCCCACATTGAGGAGTTCTGGCCTACAAATTACAGAAATGATGTCAGGCTTCATTGCTTCGTTGAAAAACAACTTTGCCACAAGGTTTCATGATTTTAGCATCCCCAGTGGAGTTATGACATTTGTAAAGGATCCTTTCTCTGTGAACGTTCAATCTGACTTTGCATTTAAAGGAAAGGAACTTTTATCTTCTGTGGATGAGGGGTCTTTGTCAATGGTTTCCAGTTGTATTCAGTCATCAGGTGACTTGCGACAGTCATGGCAGCAAGCAGGTTTTGAACAATTCTGGACCCATGAAGTCAGCCGAGAGAAATTTCCGAACTCAAGGGATCTTGCACTTTTTGTTCTGACAATGTTTGGTTCAACGTACACTTGTGAGTCATCATTCTCACACATGAATGCCATTACAACTCACAAACGCACATCCCTTACTGACCAGCATCTACATGACTGCATGAGCATTGCCCTGACAACTTATATACCTGACTTCACTGCTCTTGCCAAGTCAAAAAGATGCCATTTCTCTCATTAGATGGCAAATGACATGCAAGTTAATAGGCATGTTAGTCAAGCAAGCAATTAATTTTTGTAACAGTATGATGTAATTATGAAGTTATTCACCTCATATTATCCACTTAATGTTTAGCTTGATGTGGTTTGGTTCAGCTAGACTGAATATTGAGGTATCTGAGGCTATTTAATTATAGACAGATATGCGAAATGCAGCAGATTAACTGCTTAACCCTGTTATTGTTTAAAGAGGTGAACTATTGGACTGTTACAGTGATTTATAGTTAAATGCAGTTTGAAACATTTTGATCTCATTAATTGTCATGCATTGTTATGTTATAATTCAATAGTTGGTACAGCTATGTACAATAAAGTGAATGTTTTTGTTAGTTAATTGCTTTTCTCCAATTGTCTTTTAATATGGCTTGGTTATTGCTCGCCTGGTTTGATTTTTGAATCCATGGGCCTATGTGGCCTCTTGGGCATATGTTGTTAAGCACTTACAAAAAAGAATATATTGACTCCTTCAGTATGTTGTTGTAATTTCTTTATTTGTTACAGTGATTACTCATATCCTCCGGCCCCTGACTTTGCCTCAGTTTCGAGAACCAGCCCCAGCTCCAAACTAATTGAAGAGCCCTGTTCTACAGTAACATTCTAGTCATTGTTAGGGCTGCAAGGAAATTATTATGCAGAGTTTGCCTGACCTGCTTTCTTTACGTTCTTATCAGTAGTGCATTTGTTAAAAATATTTTACAAATCTGCAGGCTACTTACTAATCAACAAGTGGTTCTGTCTCTACCTTGTGACGTCATCGTAACAACGTAGGCCTACTGTGCGCGCACATTTTCTGCGACGATAACAGAGGGACATCTGCACGTGGATTTGTCCTTACCTCACTCAACAATTGTTTGTCGTCGACATTTTGTTTCCTTCACATGGATTTAACAAACGGTAAGTGACCTTAGAGAGTTACGTTTCTTAGTGAAATCCAGAAAACATCAGAGTTGTAATTGAGGCTATAACAATCGATGTCGAACCGTTTTTAGGCCCATAGGTCTAGCTAGCTAAATGTGAATACAATCGATGTCGAACAGTTTGTAGGCCTAGCTAGATGTGAAACAAATGTGAAAATACACTCCAGAAAGTGAACGTCGTATTCCGTCTGTAGGAGCCATATGGGTTCATGTTTTAACCTTGTTTGGGACACTAGATGGCGCTCTACCTTAATTGGGCTCACACAATATAGGTGGGAAAGTTCATGCAGGTGTCAGGTGTTGCTTGATGGAGGGAGAGCACACATAGCTTTTTGACCGCTTCATTGTGTCACCAAAGGTCTGTAAATCATATGAATTAGGATGCATGTTTGGATGTATGGACACCTTTTATTGATTGGATTTAATTGTGAGAAATAAAATATCATAACTAAGAAGTGGAACGCAAAGTTGGAACGTTATTTACATTTAAAGAATAAGCGCGTCAATCAAGTGCTCAGTCAACAATCCCTCTGGGCTTTAAGTGTAGACTTAACCCATACACCATCCATTCAACAGACAAGCCCATTCCATTTTGCGCAAATCCATGGCTAGTCAGATGAGGCGGATGAGAAGTAAAGGTGAAATTGCCTTATTTGTTTTTTAAGTGCACAGATATCACATATCAGTGTATTACTTTGCAAAGCTAATGTAGTCAATCTCAAATTGAAGGCAGTTTAGTTTAGATTTTGGGAACATGATGAATGTCAAACAGTGATTATGTTGTAGTAAATTTCTAATACTGGATTTTGAGGAAAAGTTAGGCTAAATGACAAAAAGTGTGTACAACTCTGTAAAGTCAGTAATTATCTATGCTTTTGTATTCTTTTCCTGACACGAGGGGGAGCAGTCAGAAATGATTGAGGTTGTGGTATTCCGCAAAGCAGGGAGTCGCACATGTGGCCTTCCACAGTTGTGGACGCCTGGTTGTTCTGCGGCAGACCCTGCAACTGGCGAGCCAAGTTCTCCCTGAACCGTGGATAGGTCATCTCCTGCACTGTCAGCTGTGCCCCCCCCCTCCCCGTATCCCAGCAGACAACGGAACGTCATCCTGCCACCGATCCAGCTTGGTCTGATGTGCCGCATTCAGTCTCTGGTGTACAGGTATGCTCAGTGAAGAACAGTGTTTGTACCGTATGTACAAGTGAGTTTTAAAGGCATATTGACTAAATAAATTGGTGAAGAAGCATCATGAAATAATTACAAACTCATAGATTGTTTGCCAATTATAGGGGAATTCTGGTGTTTTTTGACCCATAGCCCTTTTGTTTAAGGTCACTGTGGGCTGCCAGGAAAAAAGAACAATAATACTCTTTCTCCTATTGGCAGTTCGTGGAGAACTCGAACAGGGCTATTGGTTGAAAAACATCAGAACCCCCTATAAACATTTAATATATGAATTTAAATGTAGTCATGATCTGGAGCATAACATTGAATGGCTATTCTTTGTCTGTTCTCTGCCCCAGAGACGGTTCCTGGAGGTGCTGGTTCTGGTGCTGGATAGTCCGCTGCTGCTCTCCCGACATCTGCATCTGGCTCCAGCAGGTCACCATTGGTCAGACAGATGTTGTGGAGCACAGTGCAGCACACAATGACCTCTGGCACAAACTTCACATTCACCTTCAGGAAAATGGACCGCCATCACGTCTTCAGGATCCTGAAGGACCTCTCCACAACGCACCTCGCCTTTGACAGGCAGCAGTTGTAGCGAACTTGGAGGTGGTTGCGGACAGGCTGCCTGAAGGGGGTCATGAGGCAGATGGGTTGGGACAGGCAGGGGTAGCCACCATCCCCAAGGATACAGTAGCCTGGTAGAGGGTAGGATTGCTCGTAGTAGATGGGGCTGTTCCTCAGGGCCCTGGCATCGTGCACTGACCCTGTGTACCCCAAGAACACATCCAGAAGTTTGCATGTGCCGTTACAGATGGCCTGCAGCTGGATGGAGTGGAACAGCTTCCTGTTAAAATAACAGGCAGCATCCTCTGCTGGGGGCTTCACCCTGACGTGGCAGCCACAGGGCTCTACAGTGCGAGTATTTCACTCGCATTTGCGCCTAAAAATAGTTATGTGCGAACTTCAAAGATAATTTAGGAGCACAGTGCGCAAGTGACGGGCTGTTGTCAATACACGGAACAAAAGCGCGAATTCACATGGAAAGCATAGCATGATGACGCGCTTAACCTTATGCAAATGAGAGCGACGATTCCCAACCAATGGGCCAGAGCCATATAACAAAAAGTGTGGAACTCTCTTTTTCTATGGCTCTGCAATAGGCCAATCACTAAAATAGTGTGGGAATGAGCGGGAACTGCCGGATTTGAAGTGAGTCAAGTGAAGTTAACATTGCAGACACCAAAATGAAGAACATAAAATGTTATTTTAAGCGAAAAGGAGATGAAGAAAACGAGGAATCAGGTGAGGGGGATTTGGAAGATTCACAAGATTTAGAGCTACCAGAAGCTGAGAACAATCTTAGCGAACCGGCTACGGTGACTACAACTGCCACGACTTCAACGTCCACTGGAGCCGGCAGAGGTAGGACATATAGGCCTACATTTGGGAGCGTGCCTATGTTCCCACAGCCCTATGTTCCCACATTTCTAAGAGCTTTTTCAAAATTAGGTCTTATGTTTAGGCCTGGTTTATACTTAAGTCGCCGACAAAAAAAAAAAGTGTCGCGCAAGCTGTTTTGTTTATACTTCAGGCGAACAGTCGCCGCCTACGTCATAAATGGAGTGGCACCAACGTCATTTTTTTGCCATTACATTGTTGACTTTTTGAAAATCAACTGCGCGTGCTGTCTTTCTAGCTAATCACACTAGCGTGATTAAAGAGTGTCTAATAGTATATATCCGCTTTAACAGGCAAACTTATCTCTATCATGGTAGGTATTATTTGTGGAGGAAGCAATCTATAATAAAAATATATGCGTATCTAACACAGCCCGCTGTTCCAAAATTGTGAGCACAGCAACGTGAATCACTAGGCCTATAGCCCACATGCACATCCTAATTAATTGATTACACAATTATAAACCTATAAATGCACAACCATGAACTTTAATTCAGAATATTATTATACACACATGGGATTTGCATCGCGATGATAAAAAAAAAAAAAAAAAAAAAAAAACGTTTTATTATAGCCAACTTTCAAAGCAAAAAACTTGCATCATTCTAAATAGCCTAGGTTAATAATAATAATAATAGGTATACGTCAAACAAGTCAAACAACGTTGTGGACCAAGAACTGAACTGCTGCCCAGTATTCCGGCAGCGTGCGGAACCCTTGATTGTAATCGCGTTTGAGACGCGCAATTCTCCTCTCCAGGCGCCTCCACTTTCTCATGTGGAGGACGCAGCTTAAACGCAGAGACAGGTGTTTCCCCGTCTCCTAATAAAGTTGGTGAAACAAATGCAACATTCGCTGATTAGCCTACCTCTTGTTACCAGCAACAGGACACACACACAACACTATCCAAAATGGCATTGCATTGAATAAATCAGACCTATGATGTGCATTGCGCATGCATGCTTTGTCAGTGCTGAACAAGATCTGCGTAATGTCCTGCGACAATCTGCCGGTGATTTCCTTCGCACGAGTGGTAGGCCTATCCTATATTCAAAACCAGAGTAGGCTAAGTTAACAAATATTGCCTAGGAAAAGTTATATGAATAAAGGCCCGGTGAGCGTCTCCGCTCCGTTTGTTTTGTTTTAGGCTACTTAAAATATTTCTAAATTATGCCGGAGCCTGCACTTCCAGCATCCCTGTTGAGGAATATGTGTAAAACATGAAAATTCCTCCCACCGACTGCAGCAAACACGCCAGTTAGCGGGCCTCTTGCATTCTTCACCTTGCACACGCACTTTGTGCCACCCCACCACAAACATGAATCCGGCACCACTGGTTGGAACAAAGGCATTTCGGAACAGAGGGTTTCATTTTGTAAAGATATTATGTGTTTTTCAGATGTGAGTACATCTGATGTGTGTGCTGCTGTACCAAATAATGCCTTTCATCAGTGTTTTAAGAATCTTTTAGCACTTTGACCGTCTGTTTACATTACCGCGAGTCAAAGCACTATCCATGTTTCTGATTGCTTTCTCGTTGACCTGTCTACTTTCCCAATACAATAGCAGATGTAACTAATTCGACCGTAAAATCCAACACATTGTTGATATACAGTATATATTCGCCAATGGTGTGTGTGTGCGCCTCATGCCTCATGCCTAGTAGGCTAACTAGCTTGCACGTGACCCATCATATCTATCTTATGCCACTGACAAGGTCCCGTCATAATAGCCTGCACTGGGGCCCGTTGTAACGCCACTGTGACGACATCAGCGCCAGTAGAAATTTCTCCATGTAGCCGACACTTCCAAGCGACGGTTAAAAGTGTCGACCATGACGTAATTTCTGTCGGCGACCATTTCAAAAGTGTCGGCGACATAAGTATAAATTAGGTCTTATGTTCCCACATTTCTAATATTCACTACAAAATTAGGCCCCTATGTTCCTACAGTTCATCTAACCCTAACCCGCGGGCGGGTCCGCGATTTTTTTCAAAATGGCGATTTTTGTACTACACATGCAAATTGACTGTATAATTGTGGAGGAATTGATCATTTACTTTAGGCATGCATTTGTAGGTGTTTTTGTCCCGAAAACTGCTGGGGCTTAACAGGAAATGTGGGACCATAAGGATTCATTTTCAGAAAAATCTAGAAATGTGGGAACATAGGGCTGTGGGAACATCGGGACACATTTTTCAAAATAAATCTGGGAACATAGGGCCTAATTTTCAAAATTGTCAGTGAAATAAAAATCCTTAGAAATGTGGGAACATATAATGTAAATTGGCTTAAGATTTTCCCATGGCTGGAATTTGAGAACAACCTCATGTTCTGCCAATACTGTAGAGGGCAGAAGCAGGCTGGAAAATCGTTGTTCGTTACAGGTAATCCACACCTGAAAAAAGATAGCGAAACACAACATCTCGCGGCGGCATATCCAATGTAGAGATCTGTACCTGTTAAAACAGGAAAAACCATCTAGCACGGTGTCAGCAGCCTTGAAGAGGCTAGTGCTCCTTATCTGAGGAGAAGAGGAGGCAGCTGAAAATAAAGATGAATGACCTGATCCTCCCCCAAGATACATCAGAGTTGAGGAAGACAGTGACCAGACTGGAAGCACTAAAGTTTAGGGCAAAGGCAGGAGGCATGCTGGAGAAGATCCAGACCATGCTTGCTCAGCAGCAGGGTGATGAGAGGAGATTCCAGGTGTGTTAGGATAAGAGTTTGTTAGGATGTAAGATGATTCTCACAGTGTGAGAATCATGGTTTTTGTTGCACAATACAATACAAACCATTAGAGGATAAGGAGGGAAATGCAGTGAAGATTGAAGAAGTCTTTAAAGAAATAGAGGCTGACAAATGGCCAGACATTTCATTGTGTGTTGGTGTGTGTCTGTCTGCCTCTCTCTCTGCGTGTGTGACGTGTGTGTTATTTCTATTTGAAAGGCTTCACAGACCTTACTAATCCCCAGCTGAGGCAGCACATGGAGGCGGCCATCAACATCGGCGTGGGAGACCTTAAAGCCAGGTTTGGTGGTTTACGGTTTACTGAAGGATGAGAGTGCCCAGACCCCAGTGGAGTCTTTCAAAGTGCTGACACTGCATTGCCATAGAGACAATGTTGTTTGTATTTGCAAACTCACTAGCTCTGTTCAAACCTGCAGATCGGGGTGCAACTTGGCTGCAATCCAGGATGAGTGGCAGGGCCTGAAAACCCTTGTCAGCCACAATTTCAAAGATAAGTCCTACAGTGGCCTGTAGGAGACCATGTTGAAAAAGGACCCTTACAGACTTGATTCAGTACTGAGTGGTTGTGTATGGTATCCTTAAAGGTTGGTTTTGATAAGTTAATGGTAAGAGTTTAAATGAAATTGAAAAGTATCATCTTTTCTCTAGAACATACTGGAGTTGGTGGAGATTATTCTGGTGCTGCCAATTTCTGCCGCTCAGTGTGAGCGAGGCTTCTATGCGCAGAATCGAATCAAGACTACTAAAAGAAGCTGCCTTGGGGTTTCCACCACCGAAGACCTTATGAGGATCAGCCTGGAGGGGCCTTCTGTCCAACTCCTGCTGTGAACCGCTGGCTGACATCTAAGTGTTCCAGGCGGCCAGCATACAAAAGCAGCTGGACAACCAATATTGTTTGCATTTAGGCGCAGTACAGTGCCCTCCACAATTATTGGCACCCTTAGTGAATGTGACCAAAACAGGCTATGAAAAAAATATGTCTTTGCTGTTTATCCTCTTGGTCTTTCACTCAAAATATTCACAAAAATCTTACCTTTTCATTGAAGTAAAATTATTGAAAGAAAGAAAAAATGTTGACATTAAATATTATTCTCCAAAACAGGTGTGCCACAATTATTGGCACCCCTTAATTTAATGTTTTGAGCAGCCTCCCTTTGCCAAGATAACAGCTCTGAGTCTTCTCCTATAATGCGTGATGAGGTTGGTGAACACATGGCACGGGATCTGAGACCATTCCTACATACAGTATCTCTCCAGATCCTTCAGATTCTTAGGTCAACGCTTTTATACTCGGCTTCAGCTCTTCCGACAGATTTTCTATGGGGTTTAGGTCGGGGGACTGTGATGGCCATGGCAAAACCTTTATTCCGTGGTCGGTGAACAATTTTTGTGTTGATTTTGAGGTGTGCTTCGGATCATTGTCCTGCTGGAAGGTCCAACCACGGCCCATTTTAAGCTTCCTAGAGGAGGCTGTTAGGTTTTCATTTAATATCTGCTGGTATTTGATGGAGTCCATGATACCATGTATCCTAACAAGATGTCGAGGGCCTTTGGAAGAAAAACAGCCCCACAACATCAAAGATCCGCCACCATACTTCACATTGGGTATGGGGGTCTCTTCTGTATGGCTATCTTTCTGTCTACGCCAAACCCACCTTTGATGTTTGTTGCCAAAAAGCTTTATTTTGGTCTCATCTGACCATATAACTCGGTCCCATTGAAAGTCTGACTTACATTTGGCAAACTGTAGGCGCTTTAGTTTGTTGTTGATTGACAGCAGAGGCTTTTTTCTGGCAACCCTCCAAAACAATTTGTGGTGATGGAGGTGGCGTCTGATGGTAGTTCTGGAGACTTTCTGAACCCAAGACTCAATTTACCTCTGCAATTCTCCAGCTGTGATCCTTGGAGATTATTTTGCCAGTCGAACCATCCTCCTCACGATGCGTGGGGTCAATTTACAGATAGGTCCTCTTCCAGGCGGATTCCTTACATCTCCTGTCGCTTTGAACTTTTTAACTATTGCCCTGATTGTGGAAATGGGTATTTTCAACTGTTAAGATATTTTCTTATATCCTTTTCCGGATTTCTGCAGCTCAACAACTTTTTGTCGCACTTCGACACTGTGTTCTTTTGTCTTTCCCATCTTAAAGAATGACTAAGGGTATTTGGCCTGTGTCACCTCATATTTATACCCGAGTGAAACAGGAAGTCATGGTTGACCACTAAAGAGTTCCTAATCAAACAGGTGAACTTAAAAATGTAAAACATGACTGGTAATATACTTCAGTTAGATTTTAATTATAAGATTTTCTAGGGGTGCCAATAATTGTGGCACCCATGTTTTGGAGAAAAATATTTTATTTGATGTCAAAAAAAAAAAATTCTTTCAATAATTTTACTTCAATGAAAAGGTAAGATTTTTGTGAATATTTCGAGTAAAAGACCGAGAGGATAAACAGCAAAGACATATTTTTTCATAGCCTGTTTTGGTCACATTCACTAAGGGTGCCAATAATTGTGGAGGGCACTGTATATGCATGAAATATGTAAGGGATAATGTATTGTCCGGAGGTCATTATCCAAAAATAAATCCCGACGGGGCGAAACAACACCCCGACGCGCAGCGGAGGGGTGTTATTTCGTCCTGAAGGGATTTATTTTTGGATAATGACCGACGGACAATACATTATCCCGCTTATTATACGGTTACTTGCCAAAAACTATAGAAGACATTCCTCCAAAATACCTCTTTTTAATGATTTAGTTGCCGTTTCGTGATTTCCGCTAAGAAATAAATAGTTCTTCAAGCAAATAGAACTTTTAAGTTTCAGGTGTTGCGTAGCAACCCATTACTTGCTGACTTCAAATTACAATGAGTCTGTTACGTTAAATGACCGGACTACTTGCGGAATGATATGAAAGATGTGAATTAGAAGCAAAAAAACCCGTTGCCAATGACAGCGGTCAATATCTTTTCGCAGCGGTGAATATCAGGAAATATTCACCGGCGAACGTTGGGATGGCCCATTCAAATCAACTGAACTTTTTGGAACATTCTGAAGAGCCGTATAATAAATGCATTTAATAAACGAATACAATAAAAAAACACTGTGCTCCTAAATTTCTTTGTGTGCTCCTAAATGTTTTCATCAAAGTCAAAGTACAATGCCAGCAGTGGCATCGAGAGATTGATTTGGCTGCGCCGCCTGGGGCTGAGTGGCTGCTCTAGAGTGTGGGGGGATGGGGAGGGAAGATTACATTAATATATTAATATGTAAGTCATTTAATCAATACAATTTTGTATCATTGAGGTTTTGTAGTCTTTTATTGCCTTTTCTGATGTATATTAGAATTGATGCATGTTTGTAACAACAATTAATATGCCTGTGTGTTCCATTGCTAATTGACTCCTGTATCAGGGTAAACTTAACTACAACAGAAATATGTATAAAAGTACAGTCAGTCAAGGTAGGCCTATTACTGTGTGAATTCAAGCAGATGCCTATGATTTCAGTGGATAATTATTAAAACTAATTGAAATCTAGGGACATACATGTACAGATTTGTCATGTTATATTTCCATATGGTGTGTATGTGGATTGCAAAGAAGTAGGCTACTTTTGACAAAGATAATTGAGAATCTCATTGCAACTACTACATAAGGCTAGGCTGTGAAGGTAAGCCAAAATCACAATCAAATGTACATACCAGCTCGCGTTCAGCCAGAAGGCGGAGGATCCTGCCACGATTTCGGAGGTGTCGTAGTTTCCACATGGGATGGCATATTTATTGACGCATCAGGTTTCTTTAACTGCTATTTACCCAGAATGACATGTGAGCAAAAAAAAATTAGCAAGTGAACCCCGTGGACATAGCAACAAACTATCAAATGTCCTACTGGCCAGTATAACTTTAAAGTTGCTACACTTTCCGTAACCATGTTGGCTCGCTTTCGTTGTAGCTCATGAAAATCAATTCAAAGTGAAACAAAATATGCCGTGTAGGCTAATATTCCACTTACGATTACCCGTGTTATTCACTGGAAATCCGTTGTCTTTTCCGCAAGATCTTCCCCTCTCCAGAGCGAATGCACAGCCGTCACATCTCGCGCAAAGGATGGTTCAAGTCCAGCTAGCACAATGGTGGCTGGTGTAGGCTATGACTAGCACCTAGTCTGCTAACAAGCTTCACGAACTTTTATTTGGCTTTGGCGAAATTCTTGTTACTGCATAAAGAGGTAGTCCCATTGGAAAACATGAAGCGTTCTAACTCAAATGTCAAACACTTCTATGAACCTCAGAAACTATATTTTTCTAAATCACTCGATTTAACATGCATCCAGTGTTAACAGTGCCCCGCCATCTTCTCTTTTTGTCTTTCTCCCCCCTTTACTCATATAAAAACAAAATCTAATTATTAAATTGGCTGTCAGCGCCACCTCTCTGACTGGCAGAAACCCCCACACAAATATGAACATATTCATAGGCATTTTCCCAATGAAAACATTATTATCACAGTAATATGTTCTTTTAACTTACTATGAAGGTGTTTACTCTTACTTGAAACCTTATAAACTCTCATATTAATCACCTGAATTTATGAGGGTCCTACAGTTGTTTTTACTCATACTTCATGCTGAAACTTAAATTAAAATGCCACGAATATATTTCGGTCAGACGCTTGTGTTTTATCCTCACACGATCATCCCAGTTATCAGTCCCCTTTTTCATTACGTTTGTAGGCAAGCAATAGCCTGACGATGTCATACTCATAATTCTAGTCAGAATATGAGTCTGATATCGCTCCATTGGGCTGTGATTATGGGGCGTGTTTCAACCGAACCAGGAGAAAAAATGCCTCTTCGCTCAATTGGTTACCTACAACCAATCAGAACAACGTAGTATGTGACCAGGGGCAGCTGATACATTACACTTTTACCGGATCCCGTAGGAAGGAAGGCAAAAACATCTTTTCGATTGACAAATGCCTTAATCGCGTTTCTCTGTTCCTCTTTCAAAATGAATGCACTGTCAATGTCTAAATGGACTCGAATCTATACATTTCAGCTCTCCAGCGGCAGCCATGTTTGTTGAAAACGAATTCAACTCGTGTGTTGGTGACGTGGTTGGTTACGTTACTGTTGATCATCTGTCCATCATCGTATAAAGCCCGCCTTAACAATTTGATTGGTACGGCCGATATCGAGCCGCAGATAATTTCTCCTCAATGGAGTAATGCCAGACCGAACTTCCCAACCAAAAACATTGTGGGCGGGGCTAAGTTCGGTCTGGTATCCAGGCTAGGCAAGCAATACTTACAGGTTAGCTAACCAATGTATTAACCTTAGCTAACTGGATGTAGACTAAACGTAAACAGTGCTGGTCTTACCTGTAAATGTTTCATTAAATTTGACGTGGAGTCCTTCGTTAACAGAAGATGCACTGCACTGTTCTTCCCACTTTCAGCTTTGAAGACAAAATAGTGTCAATATTTCCAGCCAGAGAAAGCTTTTAAGTCAATGTCATCATATGGACTTCTGGTGAAGTGTTGTAAAGTGGGCGTGTGGATGATAGATTTAAACATTAAGAACATTATACTATTTGAATTGTATAATCCTGTTAATAATCTGAAATTTTGCAGTATCTATAATCTAATAACGTCTTTTTTTTGTATCATAATTACTTAACGCCTTTCCATGTATTCCGTTATTCCCCAAGCCTGGATATAAATAAGTGATATAATAGGCAATTTTGTGCAGTGAAAGCTTTTCTTACATTTCCGTGAGGTGTTCTGTTCTGTTCTGGACCACTGAACTACATAAGGTTTATAGATGGTACATAACCACACCATCAAAATAGATCTGAAGATGCGCCCAAAAATAGTTGCCTAAAACAGCATACCTCAAAAAGTAACAAATTGTTGCATTTATCATTGCAAGCTGAGGGAGCCGTGAAACTGTCTTGGGGGAACTGAAAACCGTCTTGTCACCTTCTGTGCATGTGAACCCCACGCGCAGCCCACGGAACACAGGATTGGTTGACCTCTCTGTGTCCCCGAGCGTCGTGCGTGGCCTGCACAATGTGGTTGCGCAGCACCTTGAAAAGTATAAATAAACCGGACACTTTTCTAACCTTAGCCTTAATTGGCTATCATTAGCATTACTTAGATAGCTAGTAGCTAGATAGATAGTATAATGGTGGCTACGGCCGAACACCACCCGTGGGAATATCCCTTACCTACCCCACTCGCACTCGTACTATATTGCTTAATTATCTTACTATTTATCTACGTCATTTATTGCAAAATTACAAAGGAAGTATTGCCTGAGTAAATCACATTTTTACTTCATGAGAACAAATGTTATTATAAGATAAGATAAACTTTTACTAATCCCTTGAGTGGAATTCAGGTGTTATAGCAGCAAGGTAGTAGGAATCAAGTATATACAGTGCCCTCCACAATTATTGGCACCCCTAGTGAATATGAGCAAAACATGCTATAAACAAATATGTCTTTGCTGTTTATCTTCTTGGTCTTTCACTCAAAATATTCACAAAAATCTTACCTTTTCATTGAAGTAAAACTATTGAAAGAAAAAAAAAACTGTTGACATTAAATAAATATTTTCCCCCAAAACATGTGTGCCACAATTATTTGCATCCCTTGTGTTGATGTTACCCCCCCCCCCCCCCCCAACACACCACGCCACGCCAAAGAAGAGGACACTGGCTACTACAGACTGGTAGAACATCTGCAGCAGCCTATCGCATACTTTAAAGGACCTGAGCCGCCTCAGGAAGAACAACTTGCTCTGCCCCTTCCTGTAAAGGGCCTCAGTGTTGTCAGTCCAGTCCAGTTTGTTGTTTATATGTACACCCAGGAACTTGTAGTTGTCCACCACCTCCACCTCCTCCCCTCGGATGGTGATAGGAGTTGGGGCCCTCTTCTTGCTCCGCCGGTAGTCCACCACCAGCTCTTTGGTGTTTCTGATGTTGAGCTGAAGGTGATTGGTGTCACACCACCCTACAAAACTCTCCACCAGAGCTCTGTACTCCACCTCGTTGTCGTAGGTGTATGTAGGTGGCATGTACTTGAATTGAAGCGGAAGTCGGAGGTGTAGAGGGTGAACAGGAAAGGTGACAGCACAGTTCCTTGGGGGGCGCCGGTGCTGCTCACCAGCACATCCGACAGGCTGCCCTGCAGTCTCATGTATTGCGGTCTGCTGGTGAGGTAGTCTGTGATACAGGCCACCAGGCCATGGTCCACCTGCATCACTGAGAGCTTCTCAGCTAGCCAGGGTGGCTGGATGGTGTTGAAAGCGCTGGAGAAGTCAAAGAACATGACTCTCAAGGTGCTGCGCGGCTTCTCCAGGTGTGTAAGTAGAAATTCCATCTGTCTTTAATTCAGGCTTTTTTTGCAATGTTCCTTTTTTTGCAATGTTTTTGTTCCTAGAGAGCGAGGATTCGCAGCAGTAGTTGTTGTAAGTCCAGACAAGCCAATGATCTTGATAACTATCCGTCTATTTTCTTCCACAGTCACAGCTGCTAAAAATTCTACAGGGAAAATGTTGACAATGCCACACAGTTGGAAACTTTTTTCTAGAATCAAGAATCTCCTAAACCCTCCACCTCCACCATCAGTCCCCCCCAGGTTTCACCTTATCTGGACATTTCGTTTTGTGGTTCTTTGGTGGTTGAATAACCTACCTGGTGCAGGACAATTCTAAATTCTATTACCATTCTCAATAAACTTCTATAGAACCTTTGGCCATGACAACCACTGCAACCAATCTCAAATAAATACAATGAAAATAACATCAGAATAACAAACAAGATTTACATAAAGGAGAAAAGATTTTTCAATAATCTGTGAACAGTATGGAAAAGGTAAGGATATCCATGATACTGGGTGACAATACAACCTTTGTTTGAAGGCTTTGATGCAAAATCTCAACAGGTTTAAAAGAAAACAAATGTAATTTCAGGTGTTTTCTGCATGCCTGCTTTCTGTCAACACCCATTTGTATTTACAGGATTGTGTGAAGCATAACTTTGATGATCACTATGGCCCTACAACGATAATTGAGCAACCCAAGTGCTTGGCTGGCCACAGGGAGGATGGAGAAAAACAGACATGCAGTGAAGATCTACAGACTGAGAGGAAATCAGGCCAGCTGCTCGAAGTAATTACAGTCTGCACACAATCTTTTGAAACTGGACTAGAAGCATGAATGCCTACCATTTTTTGACTTTTGCTTTAAGACCCACCCCTAACTTCTGCATGTCCTGTACATTTAGCCATCAATCCTACTTTAAGCCTTCAAGGGGCATTTATATTGGATAAGAAATGTTGTCATTACTGTAGAAATGGCATTAATGTTGTAATGATTCACTCCCACACATAGTCCACATTTCACTATGGTTCCCTCCAGATGCATAGGCTATTAATGTGATGTTAGGTATAAGTTAATATAAGTGTCTACCCAACGTCTTTACCACATTGCTCTAAAATGAACAATAATGACTACTTCATTCCCTAGATTTCTGCAGTCCCCCCACCAACTCCAACAAATGATGCAAAGGAAACCTCGGAGTCTATTGTCTCTGCTGTAACAGTATGCCATGAGGTCAAAGTGAGGAGAGGAAGGAAAGTGTCACAACCTCGTAAAGCGTTCATTGAAAAAACACAAGCTGAGGGCGATCTGACAATTTCTCGAAGACCTTTGGTGACCAGACTTAGACCACCATCTTCAGCCCACCGCCCTGTGTTTTCCTCTAGGAAGATCAAGAGGAAAAGGTGCTCTGCAGTTGGCCACAGGCAAGTCCCGTCGGAGGCAGGGAGAGGAGAAACATTTGGCCATCTGGAGACCAAAAATATGGCACCCACTGATGGCACTCCTGTCCTCACTCAGCCAGCGAGCACATCGCTTCATTCTATGGTGAGTTAATTTCCTGTTTTTCTTTCCTTACTATACATTTAAATTTGTACATAGTAAATAGATCTACTGTGTATAATAAATAGATTTTGAACATATATCACCAAGTTACGATTACCAGTAAATTAATGCATAGAGTAAAATGATAGGGAAGCATTTACCACCTTGGTAGTACAAAATGTACAGTCACGTTGCATTTCATTTGCCCTTATCCCCTAAGATTTCAGAGAAGAAAAAGTGGGGAAGTGTGCCACAGCCAAAGGATAAGGCCATCAAAATGACATGGGCTCTCCCAGAGCTTGCTCACCTCCCAGCTCCTCCTCAAACCACCCCAGGCACTAGCTCTGCTGAGGAGCCCCTACGGATCCATGGCCTGACTGTCGAGGAGTATCAGAGCGTTTATCATTCCGTGGTGGATCCCATGCTTCTTACAGCCTCCGGCAACCCGCGCCGCTACAGTCTTGACCTGGGCCGTGCCATCAAGCAGCGCCTCTGGGAGAGGCTCTACTGCCCTCGGTTGCATGAGGAAGTGCAGGCTGACGGCCGGGTTACGATCACAGAGACCTTCTGCCACCCGGGTCTGTTTCCGCACCCTCCCCACGTGGAGTTCGACGTCTCTGATGAACCTGCACCTGAGCTTGCGGAATGGAAGCGACCAAAGCCAGGGACTAACAAAATGGACAACAACTCATAATAGGCTACCAGATTGGCTACAACTCCCAATGATTAACTGCATTTTTTTGTTATATTAAAAAATGAAAATACTTTATATAGAAAATATACAAAAGCTTAATTTCTAACCAATTTTCTGTGTGCTTGCTGAATACACCCCTTCTCATAACTGCGTTCTATATTTTTGCATGTCTGGAGAACACAACTCTTATGTTTAATTATTCAACATATAGCGCATTTATGCATTGTGTATCATAATGAAAATACCAAAGCAAAAGGAGGGGGCATCTTAAAAAAACATTTAACAGCAGGGCAAGCAGGGAAACAACTACAACTGCAGATGAACACACGTGCTTTCACAAAGGTTTCTTTAATTATCGTTGAGGAAAACCACATCGCTTCTCTGCCTGCAAACTGTCAGTAAAAGGGCTTCCAACAACACGAAGGATGTTCGTGTCTACGGTCACTGCCTGCATGACTGCGCATAATGTACATACGTGTTCAGTGTACATTCCGTTTTGGATACTTCCAATGTGGCAGACATGCCTGCCCCATAGAATCATATCAGAAGTGTTGTGAGGAAAGATAGAAGTGCAACTTTGTTTGTTTATTGGCCAGAGGCTATGAACTCCAGGATGTAGAAAAGCTTACTACTGTACCATAACAGAAAATGTAAAGTGTAGCACTGACACACACCTGAGAAGAAACATGAAATGGCCTGCTTATGGCTTTATTTCTGTAACAAATGTATGTTCCTGAAGAAACTAAGATGAGGATACCCTGGGATTGCCAGACTAAACCTCCTTTTCAGCCATAAGCTGCTCTTGCTCAACTCATCAATAGCAGCCTTTCAAAAGAGTCTGTGACTCCTTTATGCAGCATCCTCTTACTCAATCTGTTTCTCCTTCCACAGTGCCAGTTTCTCTGTCACCATTCGGGTCTCCTGCAGTTTTTCTGCCTCTGTAGTCACCATCAGTGGAACCCAAGAAGACTTCGATCTTTGATGGTAGTGGAGGCGGTTGGCTGCAGGTGTGTGACAGCTCCTTTTGTTTTGGTGATCAGCTAAAAAGATAAATAACATAAAGTGTGACAGACGTTGGAGGTCTGACTAATTCTTCAAATTAAAAGGCATTCAAATCATCTGCTTGTGTCTGCCACAGGATAAAACCCTTGTTTGGGATGCACAGTCTCTCTTACGCTATATTTTGAAGTTATCCATCCTGTCTTTAGTAAGTTCACCACCACACCTTGCAATCAGATTGGCAGCACTTCTCCAGTTCTCCCTTAAAATGTTCTCCACAATCCCTGCCGTGCTTGCTTAAAATACATACTTCCAGCTTCCATCACATGGATTAGGAATAATTATGTGGAAGAAGAAATGAAGGTGTTATCAGTAAGTAGGCATACAGGCAATAGAATATTACCAGAGTGCCATTTTCTATTTCTATTTAGGGAAAAACAGGTTTGAATACCATTAAGCTTTATTTATTCATTACTTCAAGATAAGGCAAACTGAGTGCTATCTTATATCAACCCTGTCCTATGTAATATGAAAAACTGTCTAGGAAAACGGACACAGGAAATATCAACAGGAATACTGGACAACAATAATGCATGTTATATTTCATCATCAATGTCAAAACATTTTGAGTCAAAAAGCCTTAAAAATATACTATATATATATATCGGTGTACGTTGTGCAGCGTTTCATTAAGCCTACATTTGTTGACATTTCTCGTAAAAAGTCCTAAATGCTTCTAGAACAGAAACACAACCGTCAAGATCCTAGGCCTACCTGTTTGACTGTGCCGCATGGGCGTCTCAGGAGATAGCCTTGGTTTCTTCACAGCAAAGTTCACAGCTGATGCATTCCTGTTGAAGCCGTGGGTTCATTATCCGACATTCTCCTTTTTCGCTTGACTATGTTCATCCGTCGCTTAACTTCTCTCTTCCTACCACCTGCATGTTCGGTTTCTCCTCCTCGGTCCATTTCTTAGAACGGGGCAAAAGTCGTTCCCGCATCTCAATTAAAAGTATTGTACTTCTAACAAATTCGGGTTGCAGACAAAGTGATACCTAAATTAACGACTAGGTCGTTTATGGGTTTCTCGTGCAGCGACCAATTTGAATCGAAAATGGTCTTTGGATGACTTGGCACTTGATTCACACGCAAACAGATGTTGCAAAAGTAATTTACAGACACGATAAACAGTACTGTACAAGGACCTGGCGGGGTCTGGTAAATTTAAAGGAACTCTGCCTTTCTTCCTGTTGTGATCAGAGAATGTGATTGGTAGACTTTTTCATTTCATCCAATACAATGCTGCTGCGACATAGTCGCACCGGAAGTGTGTCTCTGAGACACGCCCATAGTGCCAAAGAAACGGAAATTCACGTTTTGCTCTCCTGGCGACTTGTACCCACGTGAAAACAAGCATGGTGGTGTATCCTTATTTGCTAAGGTAATCAACAATGTCCCACGGTTTATGTTCACTATTAAACAGGGCGTTACGGGATGTGTGAAAATCACAGTGTTTGAGTTGTGCATTAGTTACTTTACTTACAAGCTAGAGTCTATACTTTACCTATCGCTGCTAGCTGCTAACTTTGTTAAGATGCATAACGTCAGTTGCTGTAAATTCCAAGCTATAACTTTTACATTGATGTATACCATCCGAATTAGCTATAGTGTAACTTTAAGTCAAATGTGTTATTTCATAATAATGCCTATTCTTCGTAGGTAAAGAGTACATCTACGAGGAATTCATTCATCATGGCAACGTTTCGGAAAAAGGTGGACAATCGCATTCGAGTCCAGATTGAAAATGGAGTTTTGGAAAAACATCGTACAATGTTTGTCATTGTCGGTGACCACGGTAGAGACCAGGTACAGTTACATTTGTGATATTCAGCAACAGTTCAATTTGTCAATTCAGTACATTGCTAACTGTTACATGAGTCACATCGGGATATCGTGTCGTCTGTGTTTAGGTTGTCATTTTGCATCACATGTTGTCAAAAGCGACTGTGCGGGCAAGGCCGTCGGTGTTGTGGTGTTATAAGAAGGAACTCGGATTCAGCAGGTATGGATAGTGTCTAAAATTAACTTTACTTTCAAACTGATTGACTGCATTAAAGCATAATAGATTTGGTATGTGTGACTGGTTTTGGTGTATACCTCACCAACTTTGCATTAGCTAGAGTGAGGAACTGTAGTGTTGTATGTTAGAACTTGCTTTAGGTCAGATTTTCAACGTGTGCTAATTTCTTTACAGTAACCGCAAGAAGCGCATGCGGCAGCTACAGAAGAAGATTAAGACTGGAACACTGAACTTGAATCAGGATGATCCTTTTGAGCTTTTTGTTGCTGCAACCAACATCCGTTACTGCTACTACAATGAGACGCATAAGATTCTGGGCAACACTTATGGCATGTGTGTCTTGCAGGTATGTCTTTGTCTCTGGTGTGTTGCTTTCCGTATAGGCCCTTGTATCATCTCTTCAGTGTTTCTTATGTTCTCTTCTTTCCCCTGCAGGACTTTGAGGCCCTCACACCCAATCTCTTAGCCAGAACTGTTGAAACAGTAGAGGGCGGTGGTATTGTTGTCATTCTTCTGAGGACTATGAACTCACTGAAGCAGCTTTACACAATGTCAATGGTAAGCTGCATGGTATCGTGGTTGCATTCCATGTGAAACTGTGAGAGAAAAAGGGTTGACCACTTGCACCACATTTTAAGTTCTGTAGTCACTACAGCATGATGCTTGTGTAGACCCTACAGTACATCTCAACCTCTGAAATCCATCTCTACAGAGATAGATGTTGTGTTCTTCCATCAGTGTCTCAGTAACACTTTACTGTGCCATGTCTAAGTGCTGTTCTGTGGGTTTTCCTTAGGATGTCCATTCCCGCTACAGGACAGAGGCTCATCAAGATGTGGTGGGGAGATTCAATGAGAGGTGAGGGACATGCTGTTGTAAGGGTTGATTCAGCTCGAAGACAGATGTTTTAGATTGACACTAGAATCTAGAGTGTCAGTCAGCATTAATCTAAAACATCTGGAAAACACAACTAACAGTAATCATGGTGATAAATAATCTAAGTATCATCTAGTTCTATTAATTGTGTTTTTTGTTATTTGTGTTCTTGTGATCTCAATTGTGTTGGGATCAAAAAGTGTAACCGAAAACAAAAAAAGTTTTATATTATCTGACACATTGGTATGAACTATAAGTTAAGACAAACTGTTTCTGTGACAACCAGTCAGTAGAATTCCGTGTCAAAATACATACAATATGATCTCTCCCTTCCAATGTCTCCATGCAGGTTTATCTTGTCACTGGTGTCGTGTCAGACATGTGTGGCCATTGATGACCAACTCAACATTTTGCCGATCTCCACCCACATTGTCAACATTAAAGCACTTCCACCAAAAAATCAGGTAAGCTCTCACAGGATCTCTCAGTACAGCCATATAGCAAGTTTCTACTTGAGGTCTGCCATGAGCTGACCTTGGTCTTGGTTCATGACCCGTCTGCAATATTATAATGTCATTCCATCTGAGATCAACAGGCCTCCCAACTGACCATCTTGGATTAGCTTAATACTTTATGCAAATAATGTCTTTGCACTTAACAATTAGTATGCAAAATTCTTCTTTAGTATGTGAGAGAGCATGGCTTGTGTTGCTACACAATTTCCAAAAGTCATTACTTTTGAACTATTCATGCAAGATGCTTGACATTTTCAGGGATTGCTTTACTGTATTAATATAAAGTTCAAAATTAATAACATATGGAACTTTTTTTACTTTTAATATGGAGGGTTTTTTTAGCAACACTCAATTTTTGCAGTAGAATTAAGGCCACATCCCCTTTTTAAAGCCTCCATATTTCAGAAAGATACAAGACGAAAATTTTGCACACTAGTTGTTGGGTACAATTATTTACATAAAGAATTAAATAAATTCAAGATGGGCAGTTTGGAAATCTTTCTAAAAATCTGGTGATTTGACATGGAATTACCAGTTTGATTGGTTTAGGAACTCTTTAACAGAAAAGGTTTGAAAGAGATTTAAAGGAAATCTTAAACAGAAAAGGTTTGAAGGAGATGTCTGAAAGTGTGGTGTTTCTCTGTGCAGGATGCCCCTCCGTCGCCGCGGGAACAAGAACTGAAAGACCTAAAGGAGTCTCTTCAGGACACCCAGCCTGTGGGGGTGCTTGTGGACTGCTGTAAGACCATGGACCAGGTCAGGCAGTTCAGCTACTAACATTTCAGACAAGAAATCCAAATGTTTATTTGGAAGACACAAACTATAGCTGTGCCCTTATTTGGACTTATTGTAATACGTAACTTCATATGATTTGTATGCTGATATGACTAGATAATAATTTAGTTCTATTGAACATTGTTAGAGTAAATTCATCGGGATGTGTTTTCTTCATAGGCCAAGGCCGTGTTGAAGTTCATTGAGGCCATCTCAGAGAAGACCCTCCGCAGCACAGTGGCCCTTACTGCTGCTCGAGGTCGGGGCAAATCAGCCGCTCTTGGAATGGCTGTGGCCGGAGCGGTGGCCTTTGGGTACTCTTCATACTCTTTATACTCTTCATACTCCGCTTAAGAGACTTCACACAGCACTCCTCTCAGTATGGCTCAGTGGTATTACATGCAGGATGTACAAACCCCTCATGACTTTGTGACACTAACTGAGTTAATGTCCCTGCCTACTGTTTCACTGTAACCAATTATCTTCTTCTTTTTTCCTTCTCATCAGTTACTCCAATATTTTTGTGACATCCCCAAGCCCTGACAACTTGAACACACTGTTTGAGTTCATCTTCAAAGGCTTTGATGCTCTCCAGTATCAGGTAATCTTTAAGGGTGTTTTTGTTTTCATGTTTAGATAATAGGGTTTTGGATGGGGCGGTAACCAGTTTGTTTTACAATATGTATTGATTTTTCCTGTATGCCCAGTTCAAAATATGTTTTCTTTAAAGCAATACTATGCAACAATTTGCCACTTTTTGTCTGTTTTTTTAAAAAAAAAATTTTTTTAATTTATTTTGTATTTATTTCTGAGCAACTACATTTAGTATCATCAAATTCATTTAGATGGAATATGGTCATGTGAAGGACAGATAAACACACTTGTCATTCACACTATCCGTCCAGGCTATGCACGATGTAGTTCTGTGGTTCGGGTTGGAACACACCATGAAAACATAAGAAAAGCCGTCGGCACAATATGGCGAACAATATCGGCAAAAGATGCCAGTTTGCCTATGAGCAAGCTTTTATCAGTGCTAATTAAGATGGTGGTGGTGTTTGCAAGGTTTCTGAATACTTCTTATACTTATTTTACACACTACTCCATAATGCTTCTTTGACTTTATAGGAACATTTGGACTATGAAATCATTCAGTCCCTCAATCCGGAGTTCAATAAAGCTGTGGTCCGTGTCAACATCTTCAAGGAGCACAGACAGACTATTCAGGTAAAGTGGACCACTTTTTATTTGAAACTGTGTTGGTGGATCTCATCTGGCACTGAGCTACACATTATTCATTTTTTGACTCGTCATGTCATTACATTCTGATTTGATTACTATTCTTGTAAACTGTTATGGCATTAGGCATTATGCATGAGCTATATTTCCCTCGGGATTAATAAAGTATCCATCCATCTATCTATCTAATTATGAAATGATGAAGCAGGTCCTCGATTGTCTCAAACATACGCTCAAAAAGTGAGAGAATAAATTGTGTAGTCCATCTTTTGTTTTCAGGGTTATCTTTTGAAGACCTTTTAAGTTGTTGTTAGCTGTTTTTGTTTCTTATGGCGGGTTAAGAAGGCCAAATGTCATCCACAATAGCCATTAAAGTTTTTCACCCAGCTCTTATCAGATCCAACTGTTTAATTTTTGCACGTTTGAGGAGAGAGCACATGTTTTTAAAGCCCAGCTCTCTTGCCCACAGTACATCCACCCAGCGGATGCAGTGAAACTAGGCCAGGCAGAGCTGCTGGTGATTGACGAGGCTGCAGCCATCCCACTGCCCCTGGTCAAGAAGCTGCTGGGGCCCTACCTCATCTTCATGGCCTCCACCATCAACGGGTCTGTAGGCGTCTGTGTGTCTACACTAATCCCCACCACCCATACACTCTCTCTCCTTCTTTTCCCCTTTCCTCCTCTGCCTCTTTGGCTCTCATATTGTCCTGTACTGCTTCTTTTACTGTTCCCGTGTCCCCCATCTCACCGCTCACCCTCATCTTCCCCGCTGTTTTAACCCCTTACCCATCTTGCGTTCTTCCTCTCTCTTTCTACTTTCTCCCTTTCATGTTTGGCCCGCCTCCCTGTGTCCGCCCTGCAGGTATGAAGGCACTGGCCGTTCCCTCTCACTGAAGCTGATCTCGCAGCTGAGGCAGCAGAGTGCAGAGAGTCAGCTGAGCCTCACGGCAGAAAACAGGAGCACCAACACCGCCAGACTGGCAGCAGGTAACCCAGCACTGGACGCTCACATCGCAGGAAACACCAGATCCCTTCCAGCCCACATTCACCAGCTGCTGTAGGATTGCCCACGCTTTTTAAAATGGCAGAATGCTGCCGTAAGCTAGTGTGTAAGTGTGTTGGTATTTTAGAAATAAGGGGCAAAATAAAAATAAAAAATCTGTTATTTATTCATGACTGAAGTTTACTATAGTATTCAGTCACTTTTCTAGGAATTTCATTCACAGCGTGGTTGGTTGAGCATTCTGTGGTAACCCTGCCATTTCTGCAGCCACTAGAGGTGATTTGAACTACAGTTTGATTGCAGTCCATGTTCAGTCAAGACTCACAAATGATTTGTACCGTTCACTGACAGATGTTCTAGAACACACCTATAATCCACCATAGCTTTGCCTGGGCTTTGAGGTGTATATAGTTGGGTTGTTCCCGGAACTGGAACAGATTGATTTTCATGCCATGTTCATGATTGTATCTCACAGCCCGTACGCTGCATGAGGTCTCGCTGCAGGAGTCCATTCGTTACGCGCCCGGTGACCCCGTGGAGAAGTGGCTGAACGAGCTGCTATGCCTGGACTGCCTGACCATTCCGCGCATCATATCGGGCTGCCCGCTGCCTCAGACCTGTGATCTGTATCCTTCAGTCTGTTCCGTCTGCTAAATATCTATATATAGCGATGAATACTGCCGGAAGCTCCCCATCAGCAGTGCTGTTCGTTGTTGTTAGCTTTTGTGTTCCATATGGGTTCTTTGAGTTGAAGTAGTCTCCATCATTCCAGAGGTGTCCTTGGTGTAGTTTTCCTTAACAGCTCTTTTGCAGGTATTATGTGAACAGAGACACTTTATTTTGCTACCATAAAGCATCAGAGTCCTTCTTACAGAGATTAATGGCTCTCTATGTCGCATCCCACTACAAGGTGAGAAGGCCTTGGAGTCTATGTTACTATGTCAGTCATACAGGTGCAGGTGTAGTAATTGGTTTTATTCCAGTGGAAGCTGCTCATCCAGGCAACTTTGAAAAGTCTCCCTGCTTGCCAGCCTAGTTTGTGTAATGCACATTGATGTGAAGGGGTGGGACTCAACATGTCCTAGGCTTGGAAACTTACTTCAGCTATAGCATTACTAATCCATGAAACTTTTTCTTCCCCCAGAATTCACCAAACGATCTCCAGATGCTTTCAGATGCCCCAGCCCACCACCTCTTCTGCCTGCTGCCTCCTGTTCCTCCAACTCAGAACTCCTTGCCAGAAGTCTTGGCGGTGGTGCAGGTGAGGTTTCAGGGTCGGCTTTGGCTGCCTTCGGCGCGCAGGCATGGGAACTTGACTGGCTCCGAGGAGTGCACTGACTCTCCCGTCTATTGTACCACAGGTGTGTCTGGAGGGAGAGATATCCAAGCAGTCCATTCTGAACAGCCTCTCTCGCGGGAAGAAAGCCTCTGGTGACCTGATTCCGTGGACCGTGTCAGAGCAGGTAATGCATTTAAAAAAAAACCTCCCAAAGTTGGTGAGAGAATACTGATGAAAAGACCCTGCTCTAAAAGAATGACACATGAATGGCATAATGAATATATTCATGGAAATGGTTGAAATGAATGATTTTTGTCTGATCTTTTTTTGTGTGCCTTACCTTTTGTCGCCAGTTCCAAGACCCAGAGTTTGGCGGCCTCTCTGGAGGCAGAGTGGTGCGGATTGCTGTAAACCCAGACTATCAGGGGGTAAGCCGTATTTACTGGCCATGGAATGGGCCTGCTCCAGTCTGGCCTGGGTTAACATGATGGGTCTGTGCCTGGACTTTAGAGCAGGATTCCCCATACAGTCCTAATTAGCATTCTCTGACTGCCTACTGTGTGTGTGTCTGTGTCTGTGTCTGTGTCTGTGTCTGTGTGTGTGTGTGTGTGTGTGTGTGTGTGTGTGTGTGTGTGTGTGTGTGTGTGTGTGTGTGTGTGTGTGTGTGTGTGTAGATGGGCTATGGGTCACGTGCTCTGCAGCTGCTGCAGCAGTATTACGAGGGACAGTTCCCCCTGCTGGATGAAAAGGAGAGCACCACCAGTAGTCAGATCACGTCCATCAGCAGTGAGGTATTGTATACCTCACACACACACGCCTAGATCTTCAGAATCCTTTTGGGAATAATATGATAAGGTTGAACATTGTTTGAAACCCTCACACAGGCTGTCAGCCTCTTAGAGGAGGTGGTTTCCCCACGGAAGAATCTGCCCCCCCTGCTGCTGAAGCTGAGTGAAAGGCCAGCGGAGCGCCTGGACTACCTGGGGGTGTCCTACGGCCTTACCTCTCAACTGCTGAAGTGAGTGACACAGCGGGGGTACAGACAGCAGGCTCTTCACTGAGCCGTGGGCTTTCTTTGCCTTCGTTTTTCATGAATGTCATCATCTCACGAATGTCACTGTTCCGCTTGCAGATTCTGGAAGAAAGCCGGATTTGTTCCTGTTTATCTGAGACAGACACAGGTAAGCATGGGTCTACATCAATAACTCTGACATGTAACAGAGTTTGGGGGTTTTCTTACCCACGCATATTTGAAAAGTGGCTTTCCTGAGTCATAACAGCAGCAGCACAGACTACAGCATGAATGGTTTTTGGGATAGATATTTGTCCTGGACTGAACCAAAGAAATTCTCATTATGGTGAATAAGTGTTAGAGTGTCATAAGTGTTAGAGCTGATGTGATGCACCTTTGTTGTGATTCCCAGAATGACCTGACGGGGGAGCACTCCTGCGTTATGCTGAAGGAGCTGAACACAGACGAGTCTCCTGAGCAGGGCCAGTGGCTCTCAGCCTTCTGGAAAGGTGAAGTTTGCCGCTGCTATTACCACTGCTGCTACTACTTAAACCACATACTTACACACACACACATATATATTTCTGACATATAAGCATTCATTATCTTCCTCTATCTCTACTTTTTGTAGATTTCCGAAAGCGTTTCCTGTCACTGCTGTCTTATCAGTTCAGGAACTTCTCCCCCAGCCTGGCCCTTAACATCTTGCAAAATAAGAATGCCAAAGAGGACGGTCAGTCAGGTATGTGTCCGTCATGCGCTCTCTCATCACCCATCACCTGCTCTTTGTCAATGTTTTTGGCTAACGCTAACTGGCTGATGTCTGTAGCCCTCACCAGTGCAGAGCTGAGTGCCCTCTTCAGTCCGTACGACCTGAAGCGCCTGGAGATGTACTCCGGGAGCATGGTGGATTACCATCTCATCATGGACATGATCCCGTCCGTAGCCCGCATGTACTTCCTCAAAAAGCTGGGGACTGTGTCCCTCTCTGCCGCTCAGTGTGTGAGTTGGAGGTTAAACTATTTCAAAGATCTTTTTGCCATTTCCCCTTTGCTATTTTCCCTTAACTATGAATGTGTGTGTGTGTGTGTGTGTGTCTAGGCTCTGCTGCTGGGTATTGGCCTACAGCACAAGTCTGTGGATGATTTGGAGAAGGAGATCGAGTTGCCAGGTTCCCAGCTCTTGGGTCTGTTTAACCGTCTCATTCGTAAGGTGGTGCAGGTGAGATCAAGTGCACAATTATGACCCGTTCATTGTCAGTAAGGAGGACGTTTGCTTGAATCACAGTTTAATGTGACAATATATGGATTTCTACCATTTTAGACAAGAACTCCTGACTAACTGCCACTTTAAAATTAAATTCTTTGTAATTGCATTGAGATCCAGCTCTCATAATTACATATTTTAACGTGACTATCTTAATCTATTCCACATTACAGTTCTACAGCAGCATCCAGGAGAAAGCCGTTGAAGCGGAGATGGTTGCTGCAAAAGATATTACAATGGAGCCAACTACCCGAACCCTGAATGAAGACTTGGTAAGACCCTTAGACAGAACTGGTCCGATATGAAGACTTGGTTAGACCCTTAGACAGAACTGGTCCGATATGAAGACTTGGTAAGACCCTTTGTCAGAACTGGTTAGATATCAAATCCACAATGAGAGAGTGTAAAATATTTAGTATAATGTTTACATTGTTTTAAATATTTAACACAGATCAGCTAAAAGCAAGAGGACAAAGTGATTTTCATTAATTTTAGCCGTCTGTGTAAATGACATTTCTGTTTTGTCCATTAGGATGAAGCAGCAACAGAGATTCAGGAGAGGCAGAAACAAGACTTGGAGAAAATAAAGACCATGGATCTTACACAGTGAGTGTTTTTCACATGGGGCAAGGCGTATGATAAGTAATGTAACATGGAAAATCAAATTTCAAAAACCAAAGACAATCACAATTGTCACTGGTGTAAGTACTATATATTAAAGTGATGCTTTTGTTGTAACGGTACACTTGTGTATTAAGTCTTCAAAAACTATTCTACTCCATAGGTACATGATACGTGGAGATGATGAAGAATGGAACCAGGTATTGAAGACGGCGGGTAAATCGGCCATTATCAGTATCAAAAGGTAAGAATGGAACACCTCAGCTCAGCGCAGCTCATAGGCTGTCTGGTAATACTCAGAGCAGCTCATAGGCTGTCTGGTAGTAAGCACAGGAACTCATAGGCTGTCTGGTAATACGCAGAGCAGCTCATATAGGCTGTCTGGTAATACGCATAGAAGTTCATAGGCTGTCTGGTAATACGCAGAGCAGCTAATAGGCTGTCTGGTAGTAAGCACAGGAACTCATAGGCTGTCTGGTAATACGCAGAGCAGCTCATATAGGCTGTCTGGTAATACGCATAGAAGCTCATAGGCTGTCTAGTAATACGCAGAGCAGCTAATAGGCTGTCTGGTAGTAAGCACAGGAACTCATAGGCTGTCTGGTAATACGCAGAGCAGCTCATATAGGCTGTCTGGTAATACGCATAGAAGCTCATAGGCTGTCTGGTAATACGCAGAGCAGCTAATAGGTTCTCTGGTAATACGCAGAGCAGCTCATAGGTTGTCTGGTAATACGTATAGAAGTTCATAGGCTCTCTGGTAATACGCATAGAAGCTCATAGGCTGTCTGGTAATACGCAGAGAAGCAGCACTGAAATGGCTCAACTTCGTCCTCAAGGGTTCTTGGAGTTGCTGACATTTTTGTTGATACAAGCAACTACAGTCTTTTCTTCTTTTTTTTCTCCCTCCAGTGACCAGAAAAGGAAGCAGCCTGAGGAGCTAAATCAGAAAGAGGAGTTACACGGAAAGAAGCAAAAGAAGAACAAATCCAAATTTGACAAAAAAGGGAAATTTGGAAAGAAGTTTTAATCCTCAAGTTGGCAAATCATTTGTGGACTTCATGACTGAAAAAGAATATCAGTTGAAAAGAATATCATGGACCATTATTTTTGTTTCTACGAGGAACCTTTTCTTCACCAGTTCACATGTTGTTGCTTTTTTAATGCTGTAGTGTTGTATTGTAAGTAATATGTGGTTTCAAGGCCCAAAAGATTTGTGTTTGTCAGTTATGGAATTAGCTGACATGGATATTCCTCTTACTGGCAATATATATTTTGTTTAATCATACAAAGAATTTTGGAAATAACTTGCAATAAAAGGAAAAGAGTAATGAAATACATTAATTCAATTTGATTTATATAGAGCCAAGACAATAAAATTGCGTCAAGACACATTAGAGGCTTAGTGGTACTTTGTTAATATGTAATGATTGGACACTAGAGCAGAAATCATCTAACTGCCATAACGACTACCCTCAGTTCCAGATATTTTAGTGAAACACGTGAAAATTACTTCAGCAGTGTCCAAATAATTCAAATCTTTTAAGTACATAATACATGTGCTAATTAATACAGGCAGATGTTCAACTGCTTAAGCAGTAATAGTAACAATAATCTGTAGTTTTTAATTAGCACTCTTCCAGAACCTCCATTATTTAGACAGGAAGGCAACACAACAGTTCCTCTGTGCAGAACAGCTATAGTGGGTGAACCCCCCGCTCTTTTGTACAATTGTCTCCATTTAAAATCCCCTTTCTAAGTAGTTGGGACAGTATGGAAAATGCAAATAAAATAAAAAGGGGTTAATTGTAAATTCTATTCACCTTTATTATTATATCACATTATTTGATGTTCCACCTTGTGAATTTAGTTGTTATTTGACCCTTTTCCAGTCTGGAACATGCTCCATAAAAGTGTGGTCAGTGGAGTGATTAGCATCGGCTAACATCCCTATTACCAGTGTTGCGTCTGAACGCGTTTATTGAACGAAAGTTCATGAACTCGTTCATCATTTTGGTGAACGTGAACTGTATGAAAGATGAAAGATACGGTGAACGTTCATTCTGGTGTCTGTGAACGGCACATTCACTCTTTTTAATTTCGTTCAATAAGGTGCCAGATTTCTAGAGACTTCCAGGTGAAAAACACACCGTTAACAGTCCTGTATCCAGGGTTGCCCAACCAGTCAATCGCTGCGTGTGCTTTCTTCTACTGTCTATGCCTGGCAAGTGTGAGAGCGCCGAAGTTGCGTAGAGGCCGAGAGCGGTATTGCAGATTGGACTCATTGGGCAAACAAGCCAACCAATCTAAAAGTGCCTCAATAATGTTGAAATGTTTTGCACTTTGAATGTTGCACTTTCAAGTTCAACCTTAATTTCCTACCTCAGCCAGCAACAAGTGTTAAAGCAACAAATGGGGGAAGGCTGTCCCTTCAATGCAAATGTAAATCCTGGTTGGATAAGGATTAAAAATTGGATATGAAGATGAAATCTGACACAGTTTCAGCGTTAAACTAATCAAATAATTGCTGTCTGTGGTTCTATATGGGTTGTTGAAATAATTTAGAAAAATTATAGCTCGCAACATATTGAAAAAAAGAACTGAACTAGTTCATTCTTTGGAGCTGTAAACTTAGTTCAAAATGTTTAATTATGAACTATGAACTAAACTAGTTCATTTTAAAATTTGTGAACTATGAACTGAACTAGTTCATGTAGAAAGTGAACTTTCCCAACACTGCCTATAACGTGCCACCAATTCTCATTTGGCGACAGGCCAGGACTAGAAGCAGGCCATTCTAGCACCCACACTTTGCTTACGCAGCCCTGTGGTTGTTATTTAGGCAGAATGTGCATTTACCACTGTGACCATTGAGAGTATCATCCCCAACGATGTCAGTTTGGAACTGCTCTATCACATACCAAAAAGCCTTACCAGGTGGTGAAAACCACACAACAGATCACCTGCGCCCAGTCTATCAAAAGACCATCGTCAGAGACACCTCTCACCCCTAACACTAACTGCTTACCCTTCTCTCATCCAGCAAATGCTACAGGTGTCATTGCTTCCACACCAGCAGGCTCAAGAAGAGCTTCTTTCCGGAGGCTATCACTCTGCTAAAATATCAACTTCTGCGCTAATAATAATAATAATAATAATACTGTACTGCAATACAGCACTTTTTGGCACAGACCCTCACTGTACCCATGCGTGGGTATACAGTTACTTATACTCGCACATCCTGTTCCATTTGCACTCTCCCCCATTTTACCAGAACAGTCCAACTTTTTAATCTCTGGTTATATGGCTCTACCTGTGTATGTGTAAACTGCACATAAATGCAGTACTCATATCACTGCACTGCATTCTATGTACATATTGCCAGCACATACAGTAAAAATACTAACTACATTTCATCTGTAAATAATACCACCTCTTGCACTTCTGGGTTAGGTGCTAATTGTATTTCATTGTCTTTGTACTTATACTATTTGTACTATGCTTAATGTGGCTGATCACAATGTGACTATAGCAACCTTTGTAAGCTGCGCTATGATAATGAATGAAGGAGTGCAGCTGGAGTTAGTCTCTAGGATCCTTCGAATTCTATCTAGGATCGAGTCCTCTGTTCAGAGAATTTTCAAGGATGCAGTTGGAGTATCATCTGCGTTCTTAAAGCAACCATGATCCTATGCACACGTACCAGAGCCTTTATAAAAATAAAAAAAAGCGTAGTGGAATTTGAAGGCCGTACCTTTTCAATGACGCACACCTGCACAGTCACTAGACTGCTCCATTGTTTGTTCTCCGAATGCAGGGAAGGAGTCTTGCCTAGCCTTTGAAGGAAGCCTCCTTGACTTGGAGAAACACCCACAAGTGTCATTTTCTACAGTTTCTTTACAATTACTGGGATAAACAGACGCATAACTATCTCGGTAGAGATCCTTTCCATGTTGTCAGACACGTATGAAAACATTTACAAGCCTGTTAGTGGCTAAAACAAACAATTAACTTTGCATTCTTGTTCCATAGGATTCCTTTGTAGAGCCATTTTACGGTTGCTAGAATTACCGCTCTAACTGAATACTGGACCGATTTCGATCGTTTTCGTCCCTGGTAAAAATTTTGACCGAAACAGATCTATAAATAGTGCCCAGGTTGAAAAATCCCAAGGTTTTCCTTTAACATTAAAATGAGGGTTTCAGTTACACAGTGTGGACAATATCACAGCATTTAAAAAATGTAAATATAATGCCCATTAAAACGGAAAACATTCTCATCAGCATGTAACTTGGGCGTGGATATGAAATGTATGTACCGGTATATCATTTTTACCTACACTGGCTTTTCCTGGGTTTTACCAAGGTGATGCGTTCTTTTAGTTGCATCAGAAGTTAAGCTTCATTTTACTGTCGTCAGTCTGAGGTTACCCAATGGTTTTTGGGGAAGTTCACTTTAAACTCTAATTTGTTTCCTTGTTTCGATGGTTTAATTCCCTTCCATTCTATTATTTATATTTATGGTTTCATCTATCAGTTTATTTTTCTCTTATTCTTCTCTTATACTTTCATTTTATTGTTTTTATATGTCCTATGTTTTTATTATGTATTTTAATCATGTTTAGGATACAAGGGAGTAGCCAAAAATCCAAAAGAGAACAGGCCAGTATTCAGATCTAAAAAAAAAACAGAACAGGCAAGGTCAGGCAGGCAGAGGTCAAAAAACAGGTACAAAGAAATCTAAGGCAACCGCACAAAGGGGCAGACAAGGTCGTAAATCCAAGAGCAGGCAAAAATGCAGTAATGCAGAGAGAACCTTTTCATGAGCACCTGTGCCAGGCTTTGGCCCTCAGAAGAGATGGTCTAGCAATGAGTTGAGTCCTTGACAGAGTAGTGGCTGGGGAAGTGATTGGCATGAGTGCAGGCTAGAGAGGCATGTGTTAGGCCACCCATTAGTCAGCCAGGACCCAGGAAACACAGGATCCAAGGTGGAGCAGAGAAGAAGGCAGCAGATACTAGACATAACTCAGGGGGTCAGGCGTTACAGAGTTACAGGCTTAGTTTTTAAGCCAGTCAACAACAGCTTTTTTGGTGCAAAGAAGTTTGTTTGCCAAGTGTGGCCGATCAGTGTAGGGTTTTGGTTGCTGTGATCATTGATCGCGGTCATTCGCATTTGCAGCTTGGGTGATTGGCTCTTCTCTGCGATCATTTTCGAACTTGTTGGGATGAAGTAGCTGGCATAGCATTGGACACCCAGTGAATGGGAGTGGTAATCTGTCACTCTCTCCAGGTCTATGTAATACCTCCATGGACAGAAATTACATGACAGGGCACAGGGGCGTAAAAATGGACGAGGATGTGGAGGTAATGAGCAGGGTCATCACATTATTCACAGACACAGACACACAGACACATGCATTTGGTTCTCCAGTCCATCCTTATGCATTAGTTGAGGACGATCCCTTCCTTAATAGCATATTTCACATCTTTCAGGAGGCTGGCCTAGCTATGTCCAAACAGTGGAGCAGAACTGGCGATTTATCCCTTATTGCTCCTCTTTTGTTGGAAAACTGTCAGTTTCTTTAATACTTGCCACTGTAAGTTCCTTTCTTTTTTCTTTATATTTCATAGATTATCCTGTAATATTTTTTAATGCAGTTGTAAGACCTCAGTTCTCTTAAAAGGTTGTGTAATTTTTAATCAGACAGGAGATAAAGGGTCGGCTTTCTTAATCGTTGCTGTCAGCCTTGTAGCTGTCAGCCCTGTGCTCCCAGTGCTTGACCTCTATGCTGTGTGCAGAGAATTAAAATGTGTTATGTGCAGTAAGCATTGACTCAATCTTCAGATATAAACCATAAATCCATATTTATATTCATGGTCAAGGCAACAAGGTTATCACTGGTTCAACTGCAGACTTCATAAGCAGAAATGTGTGTTGAAAGACGAAATCATTTATTTAAAGTTTATTGTCAGGTGAATTTTAAGTTAAATGATTCCATGTTAAATGTAACTTTACAACATATGCTAAGGAGCCATTAATGCCTGTATATCGCAGTGGTGAGTTACATTGATGAGTTCCTGGTTCTACGGATTGTGGGTAAACGCCACTTTCTTGTTCTCATGTTTTAATCGAACTTTTAAGTCTGGCTTCTCAATATGTGTGCATGGTAGAACGGTTTATGAGCCTGTGTAGGTGATTTTCAGTGTATGGTCAGGATTACTATTATGGAGAAGCCCATGGGCAAAATCTAAGGGAGATTTTTTGACATACAGGATTTGTTTTCCTGTGTGCTCCAAGTGAATTTGATTACTATGTCAAGAAGTATTGATCAGCACACTTGAAGGAGTCATAGAGTTGGGCACCCAGTGCTTATCTGTGTTGTTTGTCTGCATCTTCCCTGCTGTGGAAGGCAGTGGATGGATTTTATGGATTTTAAACTGCCACTCCTATCCTCCATCCTTTGAAGGGAATTACACTTAAGAGAAGTAGATACCTACACATAAATTGTGAGAAATATTGTATTTGTTTGCAAGGCACATGTCCAAGAGGACTTGCATACAGTTGTATATATGGTCAGTAGTTGTAGGCCAAAACTTAACTCCTACCCTCATGAATACTGTATTGTTCATAATCATCTGCTGGATGGTGTGTGGCGTCATCATTCACGATATAAATGACACAATATCTTGACAGCTATGTGCAGCCTATAATATCACTATTGCTCAGCTAGATATGGAGGAGGAAGGAGCAGGAACCTGCACAGGTCCAAATACAGGTGCACTAGTGACTGTTACTGTGCGACTGTGAAGTAAATTAGAGCACAGTACATCAATGCATTTGATTAGGTTAGACCAATGACCTTATATACAGTCAACATATACATATATACATATGCATCGACTCTATATTCAGGCCATGGGTTGGACTACTTAATTCAAATGACTTATTGTTGCATCTCTAGAAATAAAATGAATGGCAAGTGTGTTGGCACCACATATGTATTTGCCTATGTTAACATTGAACTATTTAGTCTTCATTTAATGAATACACAAACATGGGGGGGGGGGGACCGTAGATAATTACGTTCATTGTTTTACATGTTATCCTTACAAAAACGATACAAATGAATTAATGATTCATTGAGTGATACACATTTTGTGTCTGTTCTAATTTGGCATATCAAATTGGGGCCACTTGATAGTGGGCTGCTTTTTGTTGCCAGTCCGCATCTCTGGGAAAGCATAGCAGCCCAAGTCAGGCAATGTCTCTCTGGAAACATTCACACGGATAGCAGCATTCATAAATATTGCAAGCAATTACTAAACAAAACATTTAGATATATATCTATCAATATATCTATTAATTATGTATTACAATTTTGTTATAAGATTTACTGAGGGTTGTGATGAGAAGTCTTAAATGTAATGTTTAAAATGAAATCTCACATAATTAGACAATGCAGTGAAGTGGTGAGATACAATGTCAAATTAACAAGGTATCTTGAAAAAGATGGACAAAATTGCAGCATTTCAAACTTAAGTCAATAAAGTATGTTGTAAAAATAATAGTACTATAGCCTGAAATGGAACATAATCATTCGTTTTTTAATGCATTTAGTCATATATTTGTTTTTTGCACTTTATTTTTACAGTTTTCTCTGAGAAATTTGGCGCGTCAAATACAATTGTATCTATAAATCAACATGTATCTATAAATCAACATGTATACAGTGCATGCATCCCAAGAGTCTGCATGCAGTTGGTGTTTTAGTTGTGGAAACATTTTGTATGTTCTGAAATTAACTCATTTATTTAATTTTTTTTTTTGCAGATGGTTGGTATTCTCTTGTCCCTGAGACTCTTGGTCTACATCTGTAAACAATCATGTGTTCATTCAGACTGTTGCAGAGCAGTGAGGGATTTAAATCATGAAGTAAGTCTACCAAGATGTTCTGAAACTCTGTTCTTTTGTTACCTACTGTTTTATTAATAAGTTCTTATCTCGAATTTTTTGAGTGAATTCATTGTTAAATCAAATTTGCACTTGTTGAATCAAGATTGCACAAATCACCAACATTGGCCTAACTAGCTATAAAAGGAAAATCCAGGAAATGCTGAGAGATTCAAATGTTTAATTTGTTTAGTATTTGCTGTTTATATAGATATATGGCTGGCTTATTGTGTACATTTTCTGTAAACATGCAATTGTCTTTGTGAAGGGAAAATGAATTTGGTTAAAAAAACTTTCTTCTGGAAGACTGCTTGACTGTGATTGGTTTGTGGAAGAAGTCTGGATATTGTGGATTGTTGGACTGCTGAAAAGCAGTGCCGTATTTTAATGTTATTCACTGCCACAAGAATAAGGGGGGGATTAAGTGTGGGCCCCTAATTATTTTGGCTTTAGTTCTGGATTAACCCTCTGTACTGTCGACTTCAATTCACACTCACCATTTGATGAAATGTGAACTGACATAAATTCCGTGGCTCACTTTCAATCCGATTATGCAGTTAATTCACCCCGATTCTAACCCAGGCAAAGGACGCTGGCAGTTCCCTTTTCTGCCACTCCTTCGAACAACTGAAAGCCCCTCCCCAGAACACAGGCACCCACGCTACCCCTTCACAGACCCACGCTATACCCTTCACCCCGCATGAATGGGCCCTATTGACGAAGGTGACGCTCACGGTGCACCGTCTCAACCTAAATATTGTTTTATGACTAGCAAATAGGTGGCTCCGCTCTGAAAGAACGCCCGCATCCCCCTGGCCACTGGAATTCGCATCGCTCCCAGGGCATGGAGAGAATGGGCCGCTGCCACAATGCTACAATGACTGGTCTTGTGTTCCACTCATTTAAAATTATATAATTGGAGCGGTAACAAGAGGGACATCTAAGCGGGGAGAAATGGTGAGAGAGCTTTGCGGACTTAAAATGCATTTAGCTGTAATGTGTGTCAGCTTCTAGCACACAATAGCAGTTCAGTGGGATAAAGTGTTCACCAACTGACAAGTGTCCTTTTTTTTCACACAAGGGACCATTTGTCAGAAATACTCTGTGCGTTGTTTATTGAAGTTTTTTTGTTTGTTATGTGATCTCTGTTATTTTATAATCATTTAGATGTTATTTTTTTCCCAGCTTTAACAATAAATGAACAAATGTGTTGTTTCATTTCAGAAAAAAGGTTTCAAAGTGAGGTGAACATGCATAATGTGAAATTACAGTTAAGACTTTCACTTATTTGCATTCACATACTTTCAGAGTTCATTCAAAGTTTCATTATTTAAACTTTTAATGATGTTCTGAATCTGTTAGACCGTATAGAGGCACACAAACACCCATAATCAGGAGGGAATATGTTTTTACTTCTGAAAAGATACAAAAGAATTGGTGAAGGTTACAGTTTGTGTTTATAAATGACATTTAGGGTATTTAATTGGTCCTAGGGTATTGTATTGATACCCTAAAATACATAAATCAATATTTATCAGTGAAAAACTTGTCATGGCCACTATCATAAGACATGTTTAGCTCTGTATAAATAGAACAAAATGTGTTTGAACAGCAGACACCAGAGGGCAGTGTGGACCCTACATGCGTGTGAGACACCCAGTATCACAGATACACACACAGTGCCACAGACACACACAGTGGATTTGAAGGAAAGGAACACAATAATGGAACACAGTCAGGTCTATGCTCTCACTTTCAGATACTTAAAAAAAAAAAATAGTCAAATTTGTCACCATAATTTACTTTACAACTGGACATGTTCTAACTCAGATTGGTGAATGCAAAACATTTATTTGGAATCAAATGTACAGAAACAAACACACAAGAGCTGCAGAGCCATCCCATCTGTCCAAAGCTATGTCCACATTCTGAATCAAATAGATCTACTGTATGTGTGTACAGAGGAACTAGTCACCTAAATGGGTCATCTGGAGGACACCTGCTGTCCTATTCCAGAGGAGTCAGGACTGTTTGGACACACTTAGTAAATACACGTCTGTCACACATGACCTTCAGTAGACTGAGTAGCTTGGAGAGATCCACCACATCCAATTAAATAAAAAATCCCTCCCTTACTTCTGCTTAGCATGTCTATTTAAATGCATGTATAGATAGGCCTTGAAGGATTCATGTATGTATGCATAGAGTGAGACTACACCATTAATGATTATCAGTGATTGAGATAACCAAGCATAGTATCAGCACAGTATATGAGACCGCTGTAGTCAAAGGAGGGGTTCACTCCACCAGTCGTTGCATCTCCATTGTGTTTGCATTTATGAGTGGTCTAAGCTTTCAACATTACAGCTTAATGATTCGAAGAGCCATCTGATGTGTCACTTCTTAGATACAATATTGCTTCTCTCAGCAGCAGAAGAAACAATGTTTCAGTCTGTCAATGGACCCATCCTGGTTCTTCATTTGAACCAGAGAGCTGACATACACACACAAAGTCCCTCTCTCTGCATGACCCAGCCAGGCTAGATGAGAGGAGGCGTCGTATCCAAATCCTCTCCATCACTTGCTGGGCTTTGGAATGGAGGCTGAATAGAATCAATAATGCCCAGTTTTCAAGACTGCCGCCCCTGCAGGCTGAGCAGTGGGACAGAGCTTCCTGCATCTGGGGCTGAGGACAACAACAGCCACTGCTGATTACTTTCTGCCTCTTTTTCTTGTGGTTCTGGTGGATAAGTGTGTCGCTGCCGTCATCTAGTACTTTTAAGAGAGCTCGCCACCGAGCTGAAATAATCTTGGTGTGAATGCATGTGACAGCACTCGCACTTTTTGTCATGCTTGAGACCCAAACAACTCTGCTATATGTCGGCTATAAATATACAGTGTAATTAAAAACAAACTTCCACGTTGATAAAGCTTGCTAGGTATAGGCTAGTAGTAGTAGTAGTCACCAGATAGGCATCAACACTAGTAAAAAAAAAAAACACAAGCACTGGGACAGGGGTATGTTGTAGAGCTGAAGATGCAAAACCTGAAATGACGGATGGGACAGAAGAAGAGGAAGCGGCTCGTGCACCGAGAGGGAGCAGAGCAGAGTGCACTCGTCAGGAGTCATCTCACCGTGACACCCAAAATCACCAGGCCCAGAATCATCAGGGAGCAAGGTTAGATGCCAAATGATTATCTGGTCAGCAGGTGACTGACTGACTGACTGACAGGTACACTAGGGCAAGAGGGGCAGTCAAACATGAAAGTTCCAATTGCTAGTCTGGAATCAAGGAAAACATATCTACACTTTGTACTACTGCCAGCTTTAAAAAAAAGCAAATGTCCTTTCCGCAAGCTTTTGTAATAATTGCATTCACTTTTAATCATTAGCATTGATGACTTGCATAATGTCAGAAAAGGAAAAGGGAAAACTCGATGACCCCCTCCGTGTCTCGGTGTTGGAAAGAAACCCTCACAAGCTGGGCCATGCTTCTTAGAACTGCTGGCCTCCAACTCCCCCGTCTCAAAAGGAAAATGTCAGAACATTGTTCCTATCAGTGGGCATGAACTGCAGCAAACAGCGGGGGCGGCCAATGACAGTTCAGCTTCTGACAGTCATGCTGCTTTGGTGTCAGTTATTGATCGCCGTACAGAATGGCCATGGCCAACGGGGCCAACCGGTTAGCCGATTCGGTTAAGCTGTATTTTCTGACGCGTCTGAGTGGGGGTCGTGTGAATCACTGGATCACAGTGTGAGAGCAAGCAATGTTTTTTTTTTTTACAGTGACAGCTCCACAAATTGATAAAGTTTGCTTAGAGTCTTCATTGTATGCTGAATCGCTGTGTGTAAAACACAATGTTCCCCCACTGATTAAGTTGGTTGTGGTGAGGGTTCATTTCTGTACTTCTCATCATAGAGGAAATGGATTTCCGTAGACAGCTGTGTTTCAGTCAAAGCCAGACAGCCAGACAAGGCAGTAAAATGGCATTAGAAAGCTTTCCTGTGATACAACAAGGATGTTCTTACATGGCTCTTTTGGTCGGTGACCTTGACAGAACTAACACAAGTGTCCTAAACATTAAAACAAGCACTGTCAGACAGCTGGCTCTATACCGACATGCAGTTTGTTCCACAGTTCATGCTGGTGTTTCGCTGTCCAACAGAGAGTTTCCTCTATTATTTTCAGGGGTAAAACACACAAACATTCATATTGGGTGTAGATGTGTTTGATTATATACAGAAAGATCCTAAATAAATATACCGTTATCCAGAATAAAACAACTTGTCGAGTTATAATATCATTAAGTCAATAGTTTTACCCAGTCTTGCAAGTCAGTGTTTTTGCACAACCAATGATGTAGCATGTATATGAAAACACTGGACACAGTGAGGTATGCTCTTGATTTGTATATTCTGTTGACCATTTTTCATACGTCTTCAATTACATTTGTACCTCTTAATCCACCTAAACTTGCCAGAAACAAGCTGAAGACTATTGTGATAAGGTGTTGTGTAATCAATCACTGTTTTGTATAGTTTATAGTGATTTGTTTTTACAGGTTTTTTTTATACAACCCCAAATCAGAAAAAGTTTTGACGGTATGTTAAATTAAAATTGAAACTGAAAACAGTGATTTGAAAATTCTCTTTGACCTGTATTACATTGAAAACAATACAACAGAACATTATTTGATGTTTGACCTCATGAATTTTATTGTTTTTTCAAAATAAACACTTAATTCAATTTTGATTCTTGAATCTCTCTCTGAACATATTTCAAAAAAAGTTGGGACAGTAAAGCATTCATCACTTTGTAATGTTGCCATTCCTTTTCACAACACTTAAAAAGACGTTTTGGGACTGAAGTCACCAAGTGAAGAAGCGTTTCAGGTGTAACTTTGTTCCATTCTCCCTGCAAACAAGTTTTAAGGTGTGCAACGGTATGGGGTCTTCGTTGTCGCATTTTGCGTTTCAAAATGGGTCACACATTCTCTATTGGGGACAAGTCAGGACTGCAGGCAGGCCAGTCCAGCACTCGCACACCCTTCTTCCTCAGCCATGCCTTTGAAAAGTGTGCAGAATGTGGTTTTGCATTGTCTTTTTGAAATATGCATGGGCTTCCCTGGAAAGGATGTCGTCTTGAAGGCAGCATATGTTGCTCCAAAATCTCTATGCACTTTTCGGCATTAATGATGCTATCACCAAGGGCACTGACACAACCCCATACCATGACAGACCCTGGCTTTTGGACTTGTTGCTGGTAACAGTCTGGATGGTCCTTTTCTTCTTTGGTTCAGAGCACACGGCGTCCATTTCTTCCAAAAAAGACCTGAAATACTGATTTGTCTGACCACAATACACGTTTCCACTGTGTGATCGTCCATCCCAGATGCCTCCGAGCCCAGAGAAGTCGACGGCGCTTCTGGACACGGTTAACATAAGGCTTCCTTTTGGCACAGTAAAGTTTTAACTGGCATTTGTGGATGTAACTACGTATTGTAGTGCTTGACAAAGGTTTGCTAAAGTAATCCTGAGCCCATGTGGGTATATCGCTTATAGATGAATGTTGGTTCTTGATCAGAGATCACGGTTATTCATCTTAGGCTTGTGCCCTTGCCCTTTACGCACTGAAATTCCTCCAGATACCTTGAATCTTTTAATTATGTTATGCACCGTGGAGGGTAAAATATCCAAATCCCTTCCTATCTTTCTTTGAGACACATTGTTTTTAAACATTTAAATAATTTGCTATAATTACAATTACCTGTTGACATCACTTGTTTCAAATCATATCATTATTTATTTATTCTACTTCATTACTACCCCTAAATTGCCCCCGTCCCAACTTTTTTTGGAATGTGTTGCAGGCCTGAATGGCAGGATGGATGTATATTTACAAATCAAATTAAGTTGACCAGACAAAACATTAAATATCTTGTGTTCATACTTACTTACAGTCTGCAATGAAATCAGGGGCGGAGATCCCATTTCATTGCAGGGGGGGACAATACATGGTCACATTTCAGAGTGTAATTCCGGGGGGGGGACATGAAAAAATTGCTTTCACGAGAGCTAGCATAAACTGCTAAATACCGAATTCTCCCATCACATTTACAAACAGAAATTCGAAGTCATTTTAGAATTATCTAAACAGCATTAAATGTACTAACACGAAATATCTATTCACAGACAAATAATGTCCAAAGTTCAAGAGAACTTGATGCTCAAAATAAGTTATAAAACAGCTCAGCTTAGTTGAGGGACCGCAGAAAAAGATGACATTAATTTAACTTCAGATAATTTAACAAATCTGGAGAGGCACTGAGATGTAGACCTACGTTTATTAACTAGCATGAACCTGACAGGACAGGACAGTGTCCTAGACCAGTGGTCCCCAAACACCGGGCCGCGGCCCGGTACCGGTCCGTGAGGCATTTCCTACCGGGCCGCAAAGAAAGAATAAATAATGTATATAATTTCCGTTGTATTAATTGTTAGAGTCTGAAAGGTGTTTTATTTTGAAAAACAACCGGATTTTCCCCGATGTAACATTCGCCTGTGCCTCTTGACACGTCAAGACCCTTTTCTCGGTCACGAGATATGTTACTCAAAAAACAAGCACGCAAACTAGCGAAAATGAGTAAGAAAACAAACGTTCTTAGAGGCATGCAACTGAAGAGACGTGTGCACAATCCACAGACTCCACAGCAACGCGAAATCAACTTCAGACTGATCAAAATCATGTCAAAGCAGAAAGCAAGCACCTGTGGATTAAACGCAGACCTAACTTCACCAGTGCAGAGGTGGAGGTAGACTACTGTTGCAGAATGTGTCCATAATGCTTATTTATTGATTCACTTATATTTGCAGTGTTCGTGTAGTGCTTTTTTAGGACATTACGATGCCTCTTAGAAGCATACATTTAAATGTGAAACGTAATTGTTAATGATTAAAATATTCTCATATTTTTTATTTTTATAATTATTTAAATCGGAGGATGTCTGTAGAATTGACGTGAGCGCAATCACCAACGGTTTCTCACAAATTAAGCCCTTAAAAACAATCTGGCTGATTCACCACTGCTATTTAGCGTTCTTAAATTCTGGTCCAAGTTAAAAACAAAGCCCAGATGAGAAAACTTTCATGAATGCCAGAATTGTCCCTGCAGTTACTTTTATACACGGAAGCATAGGTGCAACTCGCGTTCAAATGATAACTCTCCGTTTTATTGGTGGATCAGAAATGAAACTGTGTATTTGATTTGTTTGTGTCAGTCCAGCCCTTTGCATTTCGCCAAGGAGGGAGCTTTCACTAAACAGTCCTCGACGTTTTTTTTTCTCCGTCTGTGACATTGCGCCCCCCCCCCCCCGGGAGAGTGTCCGCGCCCCCCACTTTGAGAACCACTGCTTTATAGGATAAAGTACAAGTCAGTACAATGGTGAGTTGTATTTTTCATGCACTTAACATTCGTTTTTATGCCGGACTTGTTATTTTATTTTTGCTGTATGTATCTGCCGGTCCGTGAAAATAATGCCTACATTAAACCGGTCCGTGGTGCAAAAAAGGTTGGGGACCCCTGTCCTAGACTGTCTAGCTAGCTATCTTAACTGTGTTAATTACCAGCATGCGTGTGTTATCGGCAAACGTTCACGTTGTCATGCCAATCCATTAATAAGCTTATGTATACTTGTGCATATCGATTGGAACTTCGTAAATGGAGTTTAGAAAAAAACTTCTTCTTTACATGTTCTTACTGCGTTCGAGAATGAGGTAAATCTCTTTACATATCGTGTATCATAGCGGCAGCGACAGGGGACCGAGGAGGAAACAGTCTGACAATCTGACCGTGTAGGCTACTGGGCTGATTAACTGAAACACGGAGCTGCCGGTAGCCCTGCCCCTTGGAAACAGCATGTGAACCAAACCACTTTGAGGAATAGGGGGAACATGATTTTTCAACACTTAAAAAACACATTTTTTTATTTCTATAATTAGCACCGCTTGTGTCGTCGTATTTTTATTTATTTTTTTAGTTTTTTAGTTTTCAATGATTGTTGGGGGGGACAACTTTATGGTAGGGTGGGACACGTCCCCCCCGTCCCCCCCGGGATCTCCGCCTATGAATGAAATACAAGTCAAGGTACATTTATAAATCACTGCTTTCTTTTCAATACCGTCCCAACTTTTTCTGATTTGGGGTTTGTATATGATGTAAAATAAAGATGTACAAGTCTTTGAAGTGATTCATTTATTGTTACATCATTCTTGGGGAATAAATATTTGGATATTTGTCTATCCAAATTTTCAGGAGTTACAAAATCTTACTCGTAATTACTTGTAACTAATTAAAGTCCTTAAAGCCACTGGTACACTCTTTGTAGTGATAACAACTGTGGTGTTATCACACTAAGAGAAGTATGATGAATCACCACAATGGTATGGAGCCCACCACCTCATCATAGCCTCTTAAGCTGTTTGCATTTGGTTTTCTTCTGTTTGCTATTTCAAATCTTTCTATCGTTAGGTACCTGTGCCACCTAATAGCTTTATTGACTGTCATACTTACTACACATGGTTATTAATGTTTGATGGTTGAAGAAGAAGAATCTGACATATTGTTGAAACCTCTCAAATTATCTTACAAATGTCCAGTTTTAAAATAGAGAGGAGTTTGGCCCCGTCACCATAATTATGAGTGTGTGTGTGTGTGTGTGTGTGTGTGTGTGTGTGTGTGTGTGTGTGTGTGTGTGTGTGTGTGTGTGTGTGTGTGTGACTAAGTGCATACATATACACATGTTCATGTATGCATGTTTAAGAATGTGAACTAACTCCAGAGAGGGGTAAAAGCTGACCCACCGCTGCTCTGACTAGCATCCCCTCTGGTGAGTAAACAGAGCAACAAATGACTCTGTGGGCAGAACAATCCTAGAGTGAAAGAGTTAGCATTAGCCGAGGTCCTCATACCAGTTTACAAACACCTGTATTAGTGCACCAGAGCGTTGGGAAGACTACTGTCAGACAAGCAGTAATCCCATAAGCCCCCTCTAGATTTCCATATTCTTCATTAATATGTTTAGATCTGAGGGAGGCAGTATTTCACAGCTGGAGGCCTCCATTCCTGCACTGGGGGCTGCCTGGGTGGCAGTGTAATGAAGTAATGTTCCTGAATGTGAGGTTTATATGTTTGCAGGGATTTAGAGAATTAGCATCGGTGTGAACCAATGTGGCAATACTTCTCAACACAGGATCAGGGTAATTGGAGGGGTGGAGAAGGTGGCCGATCCATTAGGATTGGTGTGTTTGCTCAGTGGTCAGATCCTGGCCTTGGGTTTTCCAATTTTGCACCCCACCCCCACTTTTGGCTTTGCTACTTTTGTGAAAGTGTCTGTGTGTTTGGGTGAGAGCGTTTTTTTGTCCTGTGTTCTTCATATACTCACTAAACTAAGCAGACTCCACTACAAAGAAAATGCCTGGGAGTCTTAGTACGGTGGGCTTCTAGTGACGAGGGAGGAGACAAAAACACAGTGGATATCTCAAGTATCACTTGAGAGGACTGCCCAATCAGAACACACAATCTGGGCTCCAAAGCGAGTGATAATTGAAAGCTATAAATGCCTCAAAAGCCCCATTCTTATTTTTATTAATTCTTAGCTTTCAAATCCCCAGCATTAAATGTGCCGCAGGGCAACTTCAAAGGAGATGGAAATGTTACCAAATCTGCATGAAGAGAATAGTATGATCAGGAAGGTTTAGCATTGTATTTCTATTTCTATGTATTTCTACGAGGGGATTTCTCACATTATAATAGAAAGAAATCAGTATTCCTGTCATGGCCCCACAAATGAACTCATCTCTGATGCAGACTTTACTTATGTGACATTCAGTAAGTCGACACATCAAACAGACACTGTGTTTTTCTCTCAGAGCACAATTAGGCTAGAGAACATTCTACTGATTAAGTTATGTTTGAGCTGTGTTTGAAGAGCGATAATGATATTGATATTTTCTGATTTTCCACTAAATAACCATGCTCTCCTACAAGAAGTATCAGAACTCTTAAAGTGTGAAAGCAAATCCACAAACAGTTCATATATCAGCTAAATATTGTCCTACCCTTTTTATTCATGAGACACATTTCAAATTTCAAACAGCCACAGTTCTGATTATGTAGTTCATCAAAATATCAATTCAACACAAACAGGCATTTGGGTAAGTCATGACACTTCTTTTAATTCCCAGGAGTTTCATTGCCAGGTAAAAAGCAATGCCGTATTTATAATTTATAAATAATTAATTCACATTATCCATTTTTAATTATCAGTTCATGGCCGTGTCACAGTTAATGTGTGGTCACTACAGAGGCACCCTGATTAGCCGGTGAGGTTAAGTGGCTGTCAGATCACATGTCATCTCTAATAACATCTGTGTGGACGTGGCTGGCCACAGAGCCCTCTGTGCTAATTAGGTGTTGGATGAAGGCTCCAGGAGACTGGCAGGAGGGGAAGAAGGGAGAGGCTCTAATGGCTGCTGAGAAAAGAAACCCCTGCTGCTATGGGTCTAACTCTAATGTGAGTAATCACTGTGTGACATACACGTGGATGGGTAAATGTGGTGGGAGAGGCTGTGAACTGTGCTAATGCTAACGATGCTAAGGCTATTTGTAATGCAAATAATACTCTGATTACATACTGTTGAGGACTATTTCATAGTTAGTATACAGCTGTCTAGGAAAAAAAAGGTATGAGACTCAAGCTGGAAAAGGCCTACTTCCAGACTGCTTTTTAATTTACAGATCCCAGAGAGTTGCACATTTCTTAATCTAATAAAACTTTGACTTTGGGTTTAGGCAGAGTCGCAAAAACATGCAAACTACTCCTATCAAGGTCATCAACCAATGAGTGGAAGTTGCTATGTGAACATTCTGGAGCTCTTTTTGTTTTAGTATTGTTTAAAGTGTGCACAGCCTTTTACACTATATGAATCATTTCATCAGAACTCAGGTACTGGTTCAGAATGTCTGGAGACTATTCTAAATTGGTGTATGTCAGCAAACATACAATATTTTGTTGCCCCCATATAACTGGATGGCTCTGTTCCCCTCTCACCTGTGGTGTTCCTCATGGCTCCATATTGGAACCTGAATAATTCACTCATGTTACCGGATCAATAGGCAGAACAGTGTACATTTCACTTTTATGCTATTGGCTCTTTTGTATGTGTCTTAAAACATAATGAAGCTAATGATGACATTTATATAGATGTTAATTATTGAACATCCTGGACATTTCCCTAGGTGTAGGCTAGGTGCCTCACTCCTCAGTCCAAAGTTCATGATCACATTACATGCATGACACTTCATTTGTTCGCTGGTCTCTTACCACCTCCATTGGGTGTTTTTTAGTGTCGTACAAAAAAATGATTCTGTGAGATTAACCAGAGATTCCCATTATTTTATTATCCACCATTTCGTCACATGCACTCTATGCCTAACATCCCTTCCTAAGATCCTCACCAAAGAGACAGATAGAATCTGAGTGGGAATGGCAGTAAACAAAAACACATGAATCTGAACACGGAAGCCAAACCTGATGCCTGCATATGCCTTAATCAAGAAGTGCACACTACAGATTTCAGTGATCTGTGTTGATATAGATCATCTCTTCATCTGAGGGGTCCCCATTCCCTCAGTGCTGCTCAGCCCCCCCCCCCCCCCCCCCCCCCCCCTCTAACCCCCCCCCCCCCGGCCCCCCCCCGGCCCCGGATGCGGTGACACTGAGGCTCTGCTTCCATGCCCTGTCAGAGGGGATGCTTATGAGGGTGAAGAATATGGGAGGCAGGTGGTGTGACTAAGCGAGGCCTTGTCAGAATGTGGTGCGGAGAGGTGGGGGTGGAGACAAAAAAAAACCGAGGCCAGGGGTTTTGTTTTCTCCCTCCAACTGTTCACATTTTGACATGAACCCTCTTTTTTTCTCCCCCTCTTTTTCTATACAAGGCTTTGTTAACAAAACAGTTTACAAATCATGGGTGATACATTATCCATAGACTCTTCCTCGGGCTGCACAGCGTGGAGGGCTTTACAAAAGTCCATATGGACTACACTGAACTTTTCCTTTGTGCGCTATTTAACTCAAGAGCAACAAATTAAACCTACTGTTTAAGGCACAGGCACGCACAATTACAGAATTAAAGAGGGTTGATGCACCTGCTGCTAGATTTGACATTTTTTATTCTTTATTCAGTATTTACACCCAAATGCGAATATCTATCAAAAACCTTCAACAAAATAAGACACATTTTTTCAAAGTCAGATTTGAAAAGTCATCTTTCGTACAATTTTGTGACATTCACATTTGAGCAACTTTGTGCTTCTTGTAGTTTGTCGTCCCTTCATCTTTAAGATCTGCAGTAGGCTGCACTGTATGACCCAGCAAGCAATGGCAAACATTCCACCGTGTGCCCTTCAGCATCTTATGTATTGTGATATTTTTAAAGAAAATAATCTGACTTTAACTAGATCATCTTCTTCTCTCTTTCACACAGCCGGGGACCTCTGGGAGGTTGACAATGGAGTCTTTGAGAGGGGGGGGGGCTAGCGCTGGCCAAAGGTTAAACAGGGCTTCCCCTCATGATAAATCACTGCTTAATGAGACTGCTATTGTCCTGCTTTGTGGCTGCTCACTTTCAGTCCGTTACCTTCTGGTTGTAAAGCTGACACAGCTAATGAACTGGCCCACTTTGAACTCTGCCACAATATTGACTGGTTGCATGGAGCAGATGTCCCGGGCCCTGTGACTAGTAAACGTACATTTGATTAAGAAAGAGTCCATCAAGCCCGGAAGAGGTGGTGGTGCGAGCGTGTGTTTGTGTGTGTGTGTGTGTGTGTGTGTGTGTGTGTGTGTGTTTTGGGGGAAACTCCAGAATTAATGACATCACTGAGAGGGAAGTTCATTTTAAGACAATGAGCCAGTCAATTAGGCCGGGATGTCAAAGGGAGAAAAAAAAGCCAGCAGTGAATTAACTTCACTGAAGCATGCTGTTTTTCAGACTTAAAGAAAGGCAGAAGAAAGACGGAGAGAGTGAAAGACATATAGAGACAAATGTATCTGTTTACTTATCAGTTTGTGTTACAAAAATGAAAATTTGATTCTGAGTTATCTAAATGAATGTACAGGAGTAGTCAAAAACAGTTCCGTCTCTAGGTATACAATTTCTTCTGCTATAAAAAAAAAAACATTGTTAAAAAAATGAGTGATATTTGTTTGATTTTATATAATATGAGGCTTCTGTGGGTAAGTGTGGAAGATAAAGATGAAGATAAAGATGAAGATAAAGTTCTCTGAAGGAGTGGCATGGGGTAGGGGCGTCTGCTCCGTAAGTGAGCATGACCACATAACAACCGGCGTGCACCAGCTTGTCCTGACAGAGAGGAGAAGCACTGGAGAAAGCTAATGCTGAGTTGCGCTGATTAGCATATAATTGCCCCCTTTGTATTAGACACAGGGAATTAGTCTTATGCTTGCCCTCATGCTTGAGGCTTGTTGCCCATTCATTCAGACACAGCTGGGCAAACTGGTCCCAGGGGAACACTCTTCTTTCACTTTCTCCAACTCTGTAAAATTGTGAAGTTTGATAAACATATTGATTTAATTCCCAGCACAACCTGACATTAAAAGGTTTGATGCTGTCATAATTCAAACACACACACACCACAATTAATTACTTTTTGATGAATACATTGGTCTAACATAATTGTGTCACCTAAAATGTAAAAATGAGGATATTACAAAATCTTGACACTAGTAAGTGGGGCTGTGTAAGTATGACACTGAAGGCGTGCTGCTTCATGGTCATTAAGGAGATTCAGATTAGCAGGAGACCAAGAACAGATGAGGATGTCACACATTTTGTAAAGACAATTTACATTTCAACGGGTCTTCTTCTGTAGTTTCATGCAAAACTGAATAACAGCTTATGATCATTGAAGTTTTGTGTGCAAAACTTTGATAACTTTGTTCACACAAAAATAATGGATTTAAGCAAAAGCAGATGACCCAATACTGTTTAATGAAATTATTCAGTTGTATCATCATTGACAAACATCGCATATTGTGGTCTCTCCTCTCCTTCACACCAGGACGTGTACTCTTTCAATCAAAAGCTGCTGCACTCCTTTCAAAACTAGACTGCCACTTTACGTAAATATGTTCGCCAGATGATTTTACAAGTTCAAAATAGAATCTACAAAGTTTTTTTCAGTTTTCTTTTGATGAGGTTTTACATGAACCATGGAGCAAAATGTAAAAAAAACTTGGAGGAGAAATGCTCATTGTTCTTGTGATGCTCCACCATCACTTATCATATTGACCCAGCCATTTCCATGGTGTGCCTGTTGTAAATTTGTTGTTACATGGCGCGTCTTCCACGGTCCCCACTGTGGGTGTGAGAGTGTGAACATGTGTGTGTGCGAGAGCAAGAGAGAGAAGCTGGGGAAGAGTTGTGTGGGTGGGTGTGTGTGTGTGTGTGAGTGTGTGCGTGCGTGTGCGTGGGTGTGTGTGTGTGTGTGTGTGTGTGTGTGCGTGGGTGTGTGTGTGTGTGTGTGTGTGTGTGTGTGTGTGTGTGTGTGTGTGTGTGTGTGTGTGTGTGTGTGTGTGTGTGTGTGTGTGTGCAAGGGCACAGGGGCCTTGGGTTCTGCCCCTGACTCTGATAAATGGTCTGTGGTCAGCCAGTGAGAGAGGGGTGTGTGTGGGGCAGAGCGGAGCAGAGGGAGGGGTCCAGGAAGGGCCCCCGCAGGCCCGGAGCCCAGTCAGTCCAGAGGGGCGAGGTGTACCCACGCCAGTTACAACTCCTTTGTGCCAGACAACTCACTGATTGACACCGGGGCTACCCTCTCCCCACACACCCCTATTTAGGCATACTAGCCAGCCCCTGACCTGCAGAGCAGTGGAGGCACGACTTTTAACAGGCCAGCCACCGACTGGTGCCTGTGGCCTCCCTGGGGCGAAACTGAAACATGATTTTGTCTTAAAACTTCAGCTGGAGTTGGTCGGCCGTCACAAAGTTGTGCCTAAAGTAGTTTCCTATAGCCACACTGTCACAACAAAGTTAATAAATATTATTCCAAACTAAACTAATGCTCTTAAAATTTGACTTCCCAAAATCACAGATTTTTGCATTTATAAAACAAAAATAAATAAAAGAACACCATATTACACACACACGCACTGAAAAAGAAACGCCTCACTGACAACACAAACAAAATGATGTCTCTCTTTTTTTTCATTTAGCTTTTTTTTTTTCTATAACAAAGCATTGATTAATTTATATGGAAGCTGTGTATTTTTTTAACCTCGTCTGACTCAATGAGCTATTCCTTCACCCCTTTATCTCCCCCCAAGTGACGGCTGAATAAGTGGCAAAGGGAACGCAAGCATAATGACCCGGCAATGGTGACAAAACCTAATTGGTCACGGAGGCCAGTGGCTAATGAGCTGAAAAAATGAGCCCATGGGTGTGTAATAACTGTATTTTCCTCCAGTTCTTCCCCTTTCGTCACAGCCCTGTGTGGTATTTTTAACAAACCAAAATGGCACCAGATGCAACAGGGCTCAGACATTTTGACTTGAATTGGGAAACCATATGTTCAGATAAGTCATGGTTTCCCCTTTCCCACAGGCAGGGGCCACAGTGTGTCTGTGAGGTAGAGCACTGGTGGCCAGGAAGCTCCTCTTAAACCAGCCCCTCACCCAGACATCAGGCCACAGCTGATCTCAAGTCAGGGTTCATTTAAAAGAAAATATATACAGGCAAACACACAACAAAAGTTTGCAACTTTATTCTTTAATTGCAATTTATAAGTATTAGATATGCTATTGAGTATAATGTATAAATGTAAAATATGTATTAATTTATTTTAGAAAATAAAACAGCAAATTGCTCAAATAATAATATTTAATTTCAATACAATTATATGGCATAATAATACAATTATTGACCACAGTGTGAAATAAACAAAAAGACATTTTAAAATGTAGCTTTCTTTTGCTTTTTTTTAACCTGGTGGTGGACCTTCAAGAAAGAAGAAGAAGAAAAAAAAAGGTTCAACAAAGGTTTTGTGTTTGCAAGCTTGGCTGCTCAGTCCATAGTGTCAGTGGCTCCAGTCAAGTGGAGTTATTATCCCACTCGTTTTTAATATACTGCACTTCTTGCCCTTCTGAACCTGTTGAGAGGCTCTGAAAGGGACCCCAAGAGTAGCAGTGGTTCCTGAAAATAGTGCTGACTACAGGGCAGAAAGGGTTTGGGGTGGGGGGGGGGGGGGGGGGGGGGAGTGGAGCAGCTCCGGTTTTATTCAGTGCTAAAGATAACACCACACAGAATGATAGACTCCTCGGGATTGTTTGTTCCCCCGGCCCCCATTGTTCTTCCCGGCCCTGAATGAGACTCTTAGCTGCACTTGAGGGGGCCGTCACAGGTAGGAGAGCCACAGAGATAATTCCAAGCCCATGCTTGATTGCCCCCTTATAGACACTCACTCCTAGGGCCATGAAAGGCCTCGGACGGCGGCTGAATGCACTCCTACTCGCTTCCATAAACTTTTTCTCCGGCTGAATTTTCCGGGGATGTGAGCAGCTCCCAGGCCAGGCTGGCTGGGATGACTCTGAAAGGGAGCCTGTTCGTCCGGGGAATCAAAGCCCCCGGTGACTCCACCCTTCCTTGCAGACGTACAAAGAGAGACAGTGCCTCTTATCCTCGGGCGCCCGCACCAGAAAACAAGACACCGCTGCCAAAACAGCAGCACCCCTGCTCAGCTTCTCCTCAAACCCTGCCAGGTGTAGAAACACACACTCAGAAATATGGACAGGTTCAAAATGGTTTTCTTGTTGTATGAGATGATGCTGCAATCCAAATTACTACGGTTTGTAAAGCCGTGAGGGTAGAGCAAAGTATTGTCCATATCAGATGCTCAATCAATCATAGCATACACGTGAAGATAGTTCTATGCAATAGAAAAAAAAACAACATTGTAGTTTTGTTGTAATCTAGGCAGGGTCAGATTTTTGTTCCGATTTTCTTCTCATGTGGGCCACCTTGAAGTTTTCATGCTTAGGGGAGTTAATGTGCATTTGATTTCCACATTTCCCTTCTTCCTGTTCATTGTTGGACCATTGTTGGCTGACACATTCAAGAAGGAGAGCATGCTGAGCCAAAGACCATCATCCCTGTGCTTCATTTTGAAAGGAGTTAACTATTAGCCTTGATGATAAAAGGACTGGTGGCTCATGATATAATACACCTGACCGTTGGGACTGCTTGAGACTGCCCACTATGCCACAGGGCTAACTAGCTGAGTAAATGTGTTTAAAGGCAACCACCAGATCCTTTTTGAAAAATGAGAAATGTTTCTTGTGGTAAGGCCAACTTAATTTGGGGATATATGTTGGGTCAGAGATATTTTGTGTGTTTCATGGCTGTCTGCATCTGTCACTTATATGATCCCCAGTCAGTGGTCAGCAGCCCATGTCACATCCTTTAAAAGCTTAAGAGCAAGTGAGTCCGTGATTCAATCTCCAGTAGTATTATTTTAACACAGAAAATAACTCATTCAACATCAATACCCGAGCAAAAACAGAAATCAGGAGCAGTCTTTTTGTTTATGAATCGTGATTCGTCTTTAACAAGCTTATCTCTCTAAAAGTCAAATGAGGTTAAGTTAAGTTACTCTGACAGGTTTCTAGTAAATATCACACAAAGTAATTTAATGAGGAACTTAGTCACAGCTCCACACTGAAGTCACAGGTTTATTGTTGGGACAGGGCTGGTCGGACGTGCCAGTTAGGCGGATGCTTCATTTGCACGGCTATAGAAGAAAAGAGCCCCACCTGTGCTCATTGTCTGGACTTCGCCATGCTGAAGGTCAGTGTGGAGAGGGAAGCCTGCATGAGGGAACCAGTGCGGGGCCAAAATGATGGACAGATTATCTGGAACAGATGGAGTGGGTCACACTCCAACAACTTTACACAGAACACATAAAGACAATGTCGGAGTGGAGTTCATTCTCTCTGACAGATACTGCCAATCAAACGTGCGCTCCTCGGCCCTGCTGCCAGTGGCACCTCCCTTTCAGGGCTAGGGGGTTGAGCGAGGAGGTGCATTGTTGGCCCCCCGACTGAAATCATCCTGGCGACCCAGCGCACGCTTCCAAAACTTTTTAACACGTCAAGAGGCCAAGCAGATTGCAAGACTCAGGTCACCCCAAGAATGTGCGGCCATGTTGCAGGTCTTGGAAGCTGCTGGGCTCGGACAGGTCTGAAAAAGGCTAAGGACCCGTGGTGGGTCTCATGCGTGACATCATGTTGTGAGGTGGTCACCTTCTCTCACAAGTGATGTCATCTAAAAACTCATTTGACAGCTCGAATGTGGAACTCCAAGTATAAAAAAATGGTGGTTGTGTGATGGTCCTTGTTGTTCTTGCTTTTTTTTATTTGTGTTAGAATGTAATGCATGTGTGATGCATTTTATTAATATGGTTAATGTGTACTTTCTTCTTTAGAAATACACTTCAGCGACATGGGATCAAGTGCACAATTCCCTGTATCACAATAAAGGAATTTGAAATGTTTTGCTACTTTGTGTTAAAAATTAAATATATTTTTGAATATCTAGAAAGCAAAGCAGAATGACAATCAAGTGTAATAGAGATTAAAGTAATGTAGAATTTTGCAAACCATATCAATACAATAATTGCAAATGAAACATTTGTAATAACAACTATGATGCAACTCCTAGACACTTTGTACTTTCCACTACTTAAGGTCTTGGTGTAGGTGAGTGCCACAGTGGGGGTCAGTCCTTTAGTCCTTATGATGACCTTGAACACAGGGAGTAAAGCCTATGCCCCCCCCCCCCCCACCCCCACACACACACCCTCCCATGCCACCCCACCTCAAGAAAAGATCAGAGGACCTCTACCCTTCAAAGCCTCTGCCGTAAGCCTCATTATTAGACACTCCTTCAGTGGCAGCTTTGCACTTGAGATTTTCATACCTTCTGTTGCTAGCTTTGTGACCTTCTGTGCGGTTTCTGACCCACAGACTTGCGAGTGCGAGTATGTGTGTGTGTGTGTGTGTGTGTGTGTGTGAAGATAGGGAGAGAGAGAGAGAGAGAGAGAGAGCATGCACGTGCATGTGTGTTCGTGATAAACACTGCATATTCCTCTATTAAACTTCACATCGCAGAGCAATAGCCTGGTCTGCTGTTCAAAACTCAGTCTCACTTGGAATAGCATTAGGCACACAAAACCGCTTCTGTCCGTAGATGTAAAAGCGGACTTTAAAGGAAATAAATCAGATTAAAAAAACAGCTGGCCTCTTTGGATGGAGAGCTAACCGTTAATTAATCTCACTGTTTTTCTCTCTAAACACTCCTTCTCTCCCCTCTTCTGCCTTTCAGGGCACTTTTTCAACTAATTTTCGGGCCACGCTATGGGAAAGAAAGCTCCATAGACGAACTTAAGTGTCTTAATTAAACCTCAGAAACACCAGAGTCCTTGGTTTCTCTTGGTTTTCTTTTCTTGTTGCATCCACGAAAGATGGGGGTGGGGGGGTGGGGGGGGAGGGTTGAGTTGCACTTTGTGAGCCCGCCTGTTTGCCACTGCCGATGGAGGGGGTCCCATTAGATACAATGATGCCGAGAGGCTTCAAATTAAAACAGGCAAGACCCTTCCTGGGCCCTTGTCATCCCCTCTCATTATTTTCAATATAAGCGGACTGAATGGGAGATGAATGTGGCTTCTTCAGAGGCCTGCTTGAGCCGACACTTGTTGGTAATTAACAGAGACTTTTTTTGTGGGAGCCCAATGTATATATAGGGTTTTAGGAGGCTTAAGGAGAGGCCTGAGAGCCAGTGGAGCCAAATGTCCCTCATTTCACTCAGTCCACACTCTGAGCCCGCATTCCACAGTTGAATGAAATTAGCCAACTCTGATGCTTTTATTTGTGTCACAGCTACCTGTTTTCGTTACTTGAATGAAGATCTGCTTTTCCATTTGTTTCTCTTTCTATCTTACTGTTGACACGGGGGGGCAATGAGGTTCAGTTTTTCACACTCTTTTTTTTACACACACACAGATTTCACTGAAGCCCATCATGTTAAATTGAATCCGTAGCATCCCATGTCTTTATCAAGGGGAACATGAGTGCGTCCATATTTTTGTGCTGCACGGCTGCGAAGCACATGAAATTGTAACGAGGAGTAAACGAGTAAAAGTGTAGTTGCTAATCACCCACGCGTAAGGCCAATGCACAACAAGTCCTACTCGGAAGAGAGAAAAAAAAAACCTCTGTGTGAATAGCACCAAGAAAATCAACAGTCCCTTCCTCGAATGTATTCTCCCCAGTCCACACAAAGGGAGTGATCTCACAGCACCGGCAAAGCCTTGGAGACTGCACTTTCTGATTACTTATACATGACTTGGCTCTCAGTCCATTATGTCCAGGGAGAGCTTCTGCATTCATCCTCATCTCAACTTGTCTTTTCATGACCACAACGTGCCCCTTCAAACAAATCAAACACTCTCTTTATTTCTGGCCACGGGACGATGAGACAATCCGTCAGTATGTAAATCGTCGCTTCATATAAGGCTTGATCTCTTGTTATTCTCACTTCTTTTTTTTTTTTTTTTTCAAGAGTCTGTCAGAAAAGAAACAATCATTTCGGGGCCACAAAAGGAATAGGGGGCGGGCGATTCTCCTGCACAAATGGTAGAAATCACATTTGGGGGAGCATTACAGAATAATTACACATATGCCTAGATTGTCGCTATTCACCGAGCAGACAGTATTTTGTGGATTAAAGATATTAGTGGTGCAGCCCCTCTCCACAAGGGATTGGTAAGACATTCAAATGCTAAAGCGTAGCGTGAGGAGAGTGTAATGCTGTCAGCCTCAGCTGCTCGCTACAGTTTTGGGAAGTGTGGGTGGGGTGGGGTGGGTTTCAGAAGCCGCAGACATAAGGCCCTTAATGCTCAAATCTGTTCACCTTCTCCGAGCAGCCAACAAAGGCTGCCAGCGTTCTTGATGAAAATGTAATTATCTCTGAACTGATGAGAAACAACTTCTTCCCTCTGGCCTTCTGCACAACAACAGATTGCCAATCAACCGCAACAGTTTCCCTAGAATAATTGTAACCATAAACCAGAGTGCTAAAGTACATAGGTAGAGGCAACCTTCATGCAATCATAGAAGCTCAGCTCAGTAGTGTGCATATGTTCACTGTGTAAACTTCAAATATTGCACTACTTCACCAAGCACTATGCATCACTATATTTCACATCATGAGCTGCACCGTTGACAGGGGAAGGGGAAGAGAAAGGAGACAGCACCGCTTTGAGTCATTAGGTGCAAAACGGCCTGCACTTTTTCACACCAGCCCAATGGTGCTAAATCAAAGGCAAACTTTCCCATGTGATCGCATTCTCTACACATGTTAAAGTCGACCTCAACACCGGGGTAAACGTCTCCATGCTTCACCAGTCCATCATAAAACTAACCTCATTTGTGTCCATGCTGTATCGCGCCTTTCAAGAGAGGGGACACTTTCTTCTGGCTGCCAACCCCATTGCCCTGCCAGAGAGCGGGCCCATGAAATTCCTCTTTCTGTTGATGTTTTAGACATGGAAATGTGAAGTATTCATGGCAACTACGGCCATGACAAATGGATGACATTACAGTCGGCTCACAGAAAGAAGGGGAAACAGACACAGAACAGAAGGTGACTGCCTGTGTCAGTGGACTGTAGCCTTCCAACAGGTGAAAAATTGTCTGTGTGTGTGTGTTTGTGTGTGTATGTGTGTGTGTCAGTCTATTTGGTGTGAGGGTTTCTGTGTGTGTGGTGAGTGGGTGTGTACATTTGTCACTGTGTGTGTGTGTGTGTGTTTGTGTGTGTGTGTGTGTGTGTGTGTGTCGTGTGTGTGTCAGTCTATGTGGTGTGAGGGTTTCTGTGTGTGTGGTGAGTGGGTGTGTACATTTGTCACTGTGTGTGTGTGTGTGTGTTTGTGTGTGTGTGTGTGTGTGTCGTGTGTGTGTCAGTCTATGTGGTGTGAGGGTTTCTGTGTGTGTGGTGAGTGGGTGTGTACATTTGTCACTGTGTGTGTGTGTGTGTGTTTGTGTGAGTCGTGTGTGTGAGTGAGTGAGCGAGTGAGTGAGTGAGTGAGACCGGCACGTGAATGTAGCTGGACAACAGGCCCCCTGCAGGGCTAACATAAAGAGGGGGCACACACCAGAACCATCAGGACATTGACTGAGCACAGGGCCCTTTTTCTCCACCGAAACCTTTCTGGCCTCGCTGAATGCTACAGATATGGCACATTTCAGCGAACCACGACCTCTCCAATGGAAGGCGAGTGGCCTCTGAACGTTTTTATTTGCCAGGACGGTTTTTCAAAAGAGGGCCAAATATGTGGTGAGAATCTCCTCAAGGCCCCCTTTCTGTCCCCTTTGTGTGTGTGGGTGTGTGTGACTGTGCCGCTGGTGAAATGATTAAACAAAGCTGATTTCACCTGCTGAATGAAAGGACGGCGTGATGAGCATGGAACTCTAATCCACAAGCCAAACTTGTGGCAGACATAATAAAGTGTTCAACTTGCTACAAAGAAAGTGAACACTCATGGGATATTGTGGCCATTTCAATTAACCTTTGGCTTATTTTCCATTTTTAAAGATCCAACAATGACAATGATCTGCATGTTTGTAGTAAGCATTGTCTGGACGAACAAATCATCTGTATCTTTTATATTTTTGTCCTCCTCTCCTTCAGATGTATAAAAAAAAGAACATTCCCAAGAAAAGCCCTTAAAAGTAAAACAAAATACCAGAAGAAAAAAAACACAAGTATGATAATCTACTCTGCCTCCAGGTTTTCAATCTGGTTTCATAGCAGATGCAGGTAAGACCACAACCCAACACAGGGCTAACAAACACACGGGCCCCATTGGGAAGGCAAGAAACTTCCTGGCCTCTCCCTGACAACTCATTGAAGTCTGAGCACCTGATCACCCCTGGGTGTTAATTACAAACCCACACTGTTAGCTGCCCCCTACCATCCCAGCTCACACCAGCACACCCAGACATTTTCCCCCCTGACCGCTCTTTCAAGTGCAAAACAAACTGTGGCTTGAAAACGTGGCCCCCAGAATTCAATCAAAAAAGAGCACCGCGCCAGCATCGCTTTCTGCACCGGCTTTCATTCAGCCGTCGGAACCGCCACGCATACAGCAAAACCTGAAAGTTTTAATCTCCCCCAACGCATTCAGGCCATGGGAGGAGGAGGAGGAGGAGGAGGAGGAGATGGGGTGGGGTGGGGTGGAGTGTGTGTTGGGTGGGGGTGGGGGGGGGGCTTCCTTTCTAGCAACTTCCCCCACCAGTCCTTTTGTGCTCTCACTGCCTCCGATGGTGTGTGGATTCTGCCCTGACCCAGCAAGGGCTGTGGACTGCTCAAAGACTCCCCTTTGTCACTGTCTCACAGAATGATAAGGCAAAAAGAGTTTGGGGGTGGGGTGGGGTGGGGGTGGGGGTGGGGAGTGGGGGGTGGAGGGGTGCTGGGGGGGTACTCCAGAGCTAAAAGTAACTCATGCAAAAAAAAGAAAGAAAGAAAGAAAAAGAAAGACAGATAAATTAAAAGCAGGAGAAAAGAGCATTTTCTGATCATTGGCATCTATAGCAAGGGAAAGTTGCATGTCTTGCTGGGGAAAGGCACCAGAAAGAAAATCGTCCATGTACCACTGTTACAACCTCAGAACAGCCTTTGCTCTTTATCACTCTGTCTCTCATCTCTGTTTTGAAATATACGTCAGATGAATATATTACTCTGACTTGAATTCCATGAAGAATAGGGAGACAATCCCATAAAAATGTCCGGCTAGCTTTTCGGAGGCCCTGGACTCTCTGCGTAGAGGACTCCTCCTCATCTGAAGGGGGGATGATTTCATGACTGAGTGAGGATGAAAAACAGCCCTCGCGATGGAGCCTCCAGCTCTCCACTGACTATTTTGGTTACTTTTCTCTCCAAGCTGTAACACCTACATTGTATGCAGAGAGACAGAAAGCATTGAATGGGCCCAGAAAGAAAACCCCATTCACTTGAAGGCAGCTGGGCTGGCCGAGTGTTCACCCTGGCCTCTTCACTCTTGGATGGGTTTTGTGCAAAGCTTGGTTTTTAGAGACCTCTGGTTCTCCCTCTCTCTCTCTCTCTCTCTCTCACTTTCTCTCTCTGTCTCTCTCTCTCTTTCTCTTTCCCTCTCTCTCTCACATACACTCAATCACTCACTCTGAAATACACATATAAAAACTATGCAGATATTCCAGAAACGTTCAACGACCCCATGAACCTTGACTTTGCTGTCATTATACTCTAATCATTACTTGATTCTCTTCAGAGGCAGATTTGTGCCCAACTCCAATCCCAAAGCTTCTTCTCTCCTCTTGCATTGGCCCTAACTGCACTGCAGGGTTTCGTCTCCTCTCTGGAGCCTAATGCGCTGAGCTGTTGAGGGCTATTTTCACAAGTTTGATCAACTGACAGTGGGCTGAATGAGTGCGGGGGAGTTTGAAAGAGACCCTTTTTTCAGGGGGCATCCCAAAGTTCAAAAGGTCTCCGCGGAGTGTATGAAGCCTGGCTGCCCTAAGTCATGACCATCACTGGACAGGGGAGAATACCAGAGAGGCTGTTTGTTTCATGAAGTCCCATGGAGAAGAAAGGAGACTTTTTTTTGGGAACCTCCTTTTTTCACATCATACCTCCACCTTCTTGTGCATTGTGTTGTAACTGGGCACCACTTCAAATAACATATATCTGAAATATTGAAGAATTATAAGAAGTCACTGTTTTATTTGAATTTTTACAGTTTTTAGACATTTCTATCATCAAGGGTGGGACATTTTTGATTGATGTGCAAATGGTATATTTCAAAAAGACGTCAATTGTTAAACTAGCTAATCAGAATTCACTGAATGCATACAGCCACCCCCAAGTAAGAAATGTAAAAGCGACAGATGTTCTTAACACTTCTCGCTTCACCTGTTTAATGAAAATGAACATGTGTCCCAGTCATGATATCTGTCCATCTCTCCCTCACACATGCTGCTCTGCCAGCCAGCGAGGTGCTGGTGCTCCACAAAGAGACCAAAAAAAAAAGCAACTTTGATGTGGAAGAACAAGGCCACGAACAGCACAAGAGCGGCTTGTTTGCAGACTCCTCTTCACGGGCCTGGGGTGGGAGGCCAGCGTCTCCGACGTCTTCAGGAAGTGTGCGCTGAAAGCCCCGAGCGGTAGGGTGGAGGCACCCCGTGGCCCGCTGGATTCCACTCGAGCAGCAGGCACCATGGCTGGCATTATGGAGCTCCGAGGCCACCAGTCCCCCGCCGCTGCCTCTGCCATGCCTTTCAACCCTGCGCCCTGCCACACAGAAAAGGAGATTAGGATTAATCTTGCGTCCGACATGGTGATATTAACACCGCCCCCCCACCACCACCACCCTCAACCCCCAGCCACCCGCACCACCCCTCACTTGCTGTACATTGGGGCATGGTGTGCAGTGGTGGGGCTGCTAAAATGAAAGTCTGGGCCTTGGATTACTCTGAGAGAAGAGAGACTGGTTCAAAGGGCTCCTTTTTCTGTGATGAGGAAGGGTGGGGAATCGTTTTAGCAGGAGGCGATACGATGTGGAGCCCTCACATGTCATAGTAGATATCAGGGCTCAGACAGATTCTAAAAGGGACCTGCCCCACTTCCGTCCCTGTGTCCAGCTTGCTCTCACTGTGCCCCACATTAAGTCACCGGATCAGCGAACGCTATTTGAAAAGAAAACATGAAATGACTGCATGTGTATGACTAAATGTGTTTGTAACAAAATGCCTTTTACATGCAAATGCTGGCCAAGCTAAAGACAACAAAACCTGGTTAGTGGATCACCATACACAAATTAGTATTGCAATTTTTAAATCTGTCTTATTTGTGTTGTTGGGATTCATTTTGTTTTTAGTTTAAAATTAATTTGCACCGTTTCTTTACAAATAACCAAATAATGCTTTGTCTCAGAAAGAAAGAGAGAACAAATATATTATGTAGGGATGAATAAATGAAGGAAGGAGTGAAGGAGTGAAGTAAGTAAGGCAGGGGTGAAGGGACAATCAGATTTACAGGAATGATGCACAATAGAGGAATGTAATTAACATCTAATATCAATGGAATGAATGTGAGTCATGAGTCAAGAAAAAGACCTCTGCTCAAAAACCTTCAGAACAGACATGTATGCAGAATCCTGGGATATATAGTGTGCTTTTTCTGTTTAGTTAAAGTGGTAACAAAAAGTGTTTTGACTGGTGACAAGTGGTTTAAAAGTTTTTTGACTGGTGACAAGTGGTTTAAAAAGTGTTTTGTCTGGTGACAAGTGTTTTAAAAGTGTTTTGACTCTATTAAGGATTCATTTGCATGACCAAATAAACATGTATATATACAAGTAACAGTGCTGTCTGTTATAATCAAAAATATAACTGACAGAAAATTGTCCAACATGTAGTAAACTCTTTCCAGATTCATGTGAACGTTCTAGAGTATACCCATACCCCAGCTCTATGCTTGTCCAATCGTCATCCCACAACATCCCTTTTGAAATCATCGAAAAAAAAAAAAAAACAGTTGGACAAGCGTTCGGCCCCATGTGAAACACCATCGTGCAAAAGTTCACATCATTCAAGCTGAATTACACCGCGCTAACGCTTTCGCCCCTTTGTTTTTAGGCCGACATATTGCTCCTTCAGGGAGAAAAAGCGGAATGTCATCGTCTGGATTTTTTCCTCTCCTTCACCCCCATTTGATTATCCCTGTGAGAACAAACCCCTGTCTCTCCCAGAGAAAACACTTCTACTTTCACACTCACACTTACACTTTAGCCTCCTCAGGCCCGGCCAAGCAAACGCACAAGAAAAAGACAAGCACACACAGATGCTGAAAAGGCAATGGGGCTGTGCTGTTATGCAAATATATCAATCAGTGAACGCTCGAATGAGAATTATATTTGAATTAAATGAGGCTTTGGCTTTTTAGACCACTGAATCGCCGGCCAAAGTCTCAATACTCAATCCCCACTCCGACGCCATGCATATTATGGGTTTGACGAAATGTGAACTGACATAAATACCATGGCTCACTTTCAATCCGATTACGCGGCTAAACCACATCAATGCTGGCCAGCCAACGGGCGCTGGCGTCCCTCTATTCAAGTGGCCAGCGAACAACTCCCGGCTCCTCCTCGAAACACAAGCGAAGCCTCGCTGCCATCGCAGAGCCCCCACGCTCAACCCATCAACGCGGCTCAATGGGGCCCTTTCGACAAGGTGCTTCCCCTCGCTCGGCAAGCTCAGACCTAAAACAAAGCTAAAGATTGTGCGCTGATGGGCCCAAACTCCCAGTGCAGCCTCACAGTGTCCCACACAAGCACTTTGCACTTTTTTTTTCGGAACAAAAAAAAGGGGGAATCTTCCCTCTGAAGACTCTCTGCTTGCTGTCTTTTTTCTCTTCTTCTCTTTTTTTGTCCTCGGCCATCTTGGATATTGAATTGAAAGGGGCTCTCCCGAGTGGCCCCATTATAACTATCAACACGAATAATGCCTCAGGTTAGCATGACCGAGTGGTGGCAGTGATCGCTTGTTAGGAACTGGCCCTTAATTTAAAGTGGTGTTGACAACCACAAAGAACCCTCTCTTTGGGAGAGTGGCGTGGCAACGCTTGAGTTTGAGCGTTTTGTGGGGAGCACATTTTAACCAGATGCATTTACAAGACTTTTTCTAAACAACCTGCCAGGTGCAGAATCCCTCCTGAAAGATCCACCAACTGTGAAACGTTACAAGGCCCAATGAGATTAGGGGAGAGAATGAAATACATTTGCTACATGCATATGCCCTGAGCTTCCGTGACCAATTTAGGACTAATGAGAGTATTCATCATGCACTTTCCATATCTCCAAAAGCTTGTCTTTTTTTCTCCTCGTCTCAAATGCTCAGCCAGCTATCTGACTGGGAGAAGAGACGGCGCTTTTGAAAGTGCTGCTTTTAAGTGAAGGAAAAAAACAGACAACTGACCAGAAGCTTCCATACTCGTCACATTTTAGTCATGTTGAAATCTGAACTAAGTCTCAGTATAAGACTATTTATATACTGCACTGCTATATTCCAAATTTGTAATGAGTGAGTTTTCAAAGAAATATAAAACAACATGGATTCCTATATGGCAAACTGATACATGGTGAAGATAGGTAAATCATATTTTCAGGATGAAGATGCAAATGTTTCATGTTTCGCATACAGAGTTGTGAAAGATCAAACATGGGAGACCATGGTAACACAATTATCTTTCAAATTCCTTACTTAGAGAAGAGGGATTTAACAAAGGAACTGAAAAAAATACTTTTATGTAAAAAAATCTCTTCAAAATATCAACATACACACATCTCTGGTTGAGAGTAAAAATACTTGTTGATATGTATATATGCATGCTGGTGTGCTTGGCGCATGTTGTTAAATCAAAAGTAGGAATGAACCTTACATACCCACCAATCCTGCCCATTCGCCTGAGACATTGAACTGAGTAGAAAATAAACAGTCTCTTTATCCAATCTTGTGGAGTGGATATATGAATTTCTGAGACACAAAGGTCTCAGTGACTACGTCATATGCAGCGCCGACTGACTGGCACGTAAAATGAAAGAACAGGTGCACTGAAACGCTTTGTCCGGCTTCCTGCCTTTCTTCGTTTGAAAACCGGGGGTTATGTTTAATGCAAAGTTAATATCGATTTAATGCTTGTCAATGTCCCCCTGTATCTTGGACCACCGCTAATCCCTTCAATGTGCTGCCGTACACAACCCTCGGAAACAGATGCTTGGTCAGTCTGGAAGAGCTCTGCCCGGAGTGAGGCACTTTAAGGTCGTCTGCAGTGGCCAAGAGTTTTAAACCGTGAAACAAATGACTCATCACTGTCCATAATTATATGTTTACATATGCATATAAATAAATATTACGTTTTTGATTCCTCGCCTTTGTTGATATATGTATAGTGCCTCGGTGCACACCCTGGCTGCATGCGGGCAACTTTGGGGGCGTTCATGGGGCGGGAACGCGCACGCGCGTGTGCGCTCCTGTGTGTCAGTGTAGAGTGACAGGGGGCGCATTTATTTGGTTATAATATCTTGAAAATGTGTCTTTAATAGGCTCAATTCAGAATCGGACCAGCTGTTTTCTCTCTATTTGGTAAAGAAAACAATTGTGCCCGGCTTGGAAAGCAAGTAGAAATTAGTTTCGGTCAAGGAGGCTAAGCTATATTTCCTGCAAACCATCTGCTTGATTGGTACAATAGAGGGATTTTCGGGTGAGAGTGGAAGAATAAAATGCTTTGAACGTACAACAGTTCACTTTGTGAAGGTGCTGAGGTGTCTTAATACGACTGCCTCAGGCGGATGATGCAAATTTAATGTCCATTTACTTTTGTTAAAGAAGGAATAATTTCATGGTCATAACATATGTTTAGGCTATGCCTTACTTTTTATTCATTTCCAGACTTGTTTAAGTTTAATCTCAACGTAAACAATTTGGGTGAAGGGTGAAGTAAAACAATAACTAGAAGCTTGCCTTAAAGGAAATAGGAAGTGAGCTGTTGTTTGCATTTGTATGATTGTCTGAAGAGATCTGAGCAAAAGCCCTCATAACCTTTTCCAACAATGATGCATAACTAACAAGTTCCAGGGAAGGTACAATATCAGCTTTAGCCCATGGCAATTTCTGCGTTCTGTCAGGTGTTGTTGTGTCGGCTTATTATCTATAATGAAATATCATTTATTTGGTGGATTTTAAATCCATTGATAAACAAACCAGGCTGACAGTTTGCTATTAGGAAACATACCTTGAGAAAATTTGACAGTTGCTGCATTAAACGAAATGCAAGCCATACCAATCCCATCCCTGGTCCCCGCACAAAATGTTTCACATTCAGGTTAAACCGTTTATCCCCTTCTTGTTCTAAGACCATATGAAGGAAGCTTGAAATATTGTTTTCGTTCATTCATTCTTCAATCCCGTGCTACAATCCATCTGTTTTAAGGGGGACGCCTGGCGCATAATTTCATGGAGATTTACCTTCTGTGCCATCGTTTAGGACGCACACGGGGGTCCCTTCCCATTTTTGCGCTTCCCTCCCAAAATCAAAGACCATGCGTTGACTCTGAGAAGATAGATGCGAAGGTAACTACTTCTAAATGAATAGCCAGGGGGACAAAAACAGAAAGAGCAGCGGTCAAACGCCATTAGTCACAGGTCTTAGTCCACAGGCCTCAGGAGACGCTCCTTCTAGCTCATCACACAAAAAAAGAATTTGTGTTCAAATAGAATTTTCCGAGGAAGGACCCTTTTGTTCGGCGCTTCTCCCGTGTTATCTATTCCTTCGGTAGGCGTTGATCATTTTTTTCTCCCGCTGGTCTAACGGAGTGGTGAGGAGCTGGTGCTTTGACATCCCACATTAGCCTAAAGTGAACCCACGTGTGGCACAGCAAGGGTCTGACCTAGCTTTTCAAATAATGGCATTCCTCGTTTTCACGCACACTAACTCTGGAGGGAAAAGGTACAAGCCTGTTATCTCACAAAAAGTAAATCGGCTGAACGCATAGACAAGGCTACCAGGAACCATCTTCTGCACCTACGTCCTGACCATTCAGTTTATATCGATACGTGCAATATGTGGACACAGTCTACTGAAAAGTCTGAAGTAAACATGCGAAAAGCCAGACTTTTGGGTGCATTTTCTACATGGGTTGTTAGTGGACAAAGAGGATACTATTGTAAACTGTAGTTTACTGAATTATAACCAATGATGTATGCTACTAGAGACTGTTAAACTATTTTTTTCATACCACACTTCATGTGCATTAATATATAATAAACAAGAATATTTCAAATGAATAGCCTACAATGAAACAACACATGTGAGGTCTCATGAAGATTTATGTCAGATGTGAACTCGCCTCTTTTTCTAGAAAAGCTAAGATAGAAAATCCTGGAAAAGAAAATGTAGAGTGATCCGCTAAATACATAATTAGATCTTTTTTAATCTTACGACACATTTTTTAAATATAAGTCTAAAACAATGAATGTTTAACATATTATAATAAACAGCAAAACAATAAAACAAAAATAATGACCCAGTGATTACTTCTCAGTTTGCAGTTTTGAAAAAACGAAGAAGGGAAACTAAATTCGCAGTGTCATATTTGCTGCTATACACTGTGTACACTGAGACGGATAAACTGTATTTCTGTATGTGGTGTATTTGTAAAACGTTACAGAAAGCATTTGTGAAGGCAAAACTAGTTTAATTGATTATTTCTTTATCAAGATAAAGAAAAAGGTAGGTTGATGCAAAACAAATACACCAAATCAACAGGATCATAAAAAGGTGGTAAATATGCCACATTTATTGACTACATTGATGTGTTGTGCATTGTTTCATGACGTTTAATCCAGTCACAAATTGCTTGAATCGACCAATCAGTGTGCTTAAAATTCGGTACGAAAGAAAATCACTAGGAGAACTTTGTTGAACCTCATTGTTCCGGCTGTCACCTCTGAAAGGCTTTACCAACGGTCCACTATAAAACCCTTTCTCAAGAGGGAAGGGCCACAAGAGTTCCGTCAGACTATCATCCTGGATGCTAAGTGAAGTCGTCTCTTGCAGTGAACGAAGAGCTCAAAATATACGTTCTGTTTTCTTTTTCTTGTATCTTTCGAAGGTGCGATGATGTTCCCAAGTGTTCTTGCGCCACCTGCGATGTATCCAAATCTTTTGCGGCCTGCGCTGACTTTGCCACAGTCTTTGCACTCTGCGTTCACCACGCACTCCAGCTTTCTGGTGGAGGACCTGTTGAGGATCAGCCGACCGGCAAGTTACGTCCATAGGACAATTCCTTCCCCAAGCGCATCTCCTCCTTCAACGGGAACCATAACAGCTGCAGCGGACCATGTCTCCATCTCCACATGTATGTCTAAAAGAACCGCTTCGCCACAAACCTCATTGCCATGCAGCGACCCCAACTACTTGAAGTTTGGGGTTAATGCCATCTTGGCCCCATCAACACGCAACGGTAAGAGTTATTTGACTTTGCTGTAGAATAACTTCAGTTTCAGCACCTGAGCACTCTGAGTAACGTCACCATTATTGACAGCTGCAGAAGATATGCTTGTTGACAATGTACCACATAGATATGTAATGTGTACTGAATGGGTTTATTTTGCACTATTTTCTATTTCAACATTTTGACATCTTGAGCTAATTGTAATTCTGTCATTCTTGCATTGCAGCATCATCTCCACACTCTGTGACCGACTTCCACCTGAAAAACCTCCCCTTTTCATATTTCGATGGGTCGTTTCAACCGTTCATCAGGGCATCTTATTTTCCAGGTGAGTTTTCTCTATTTTATCCCGAGGGTCAATTAAGTGAAAAGACTACACATACCAAACCATAGTTCGGGGGCTGAAAGCAGCAGAGCATCGTGGAATCGGTCTCGCCAATTTGATGCCCTATTTAGCAAAAGCAGTGACTGCTGACATTTTGCGCCGGCTCCCCTAATCTACAAATTAGCTGGAATTGTCATGGTCCAAATTTGAGGCGGGTCCCTTCTCACAAGGAAGATGCTGGCGTCTCTTCATTACCTCCCCTTTCCCACCGAGTCAGTGCACTTTGCCACTGATTGCTAACAAAGCTTTCAGCACCATGACCAATTGGTCAGCTCCCTCCGGGCAGCCACACACAGACACGACGTTGACTTAGGCATGCTGTTGATAGGCATTTACCAGTCATGGACTAATTTCCCATTAGTAGCTATTCAGTGTTTCAATATTTTCACAAGACCACATAGACTGCTTCGTCGTGAACGGAAATCAAGCAACAAAACGCGGGGACAAAATGTCTAGCCTATATATCTTTTGAGTGGAAAGTATTTACTTAAGTAATTATCTGCGTGTGACAGACTTAGACATTAAAGAAATGTTCCTCATTAACCTGTTTTTATAATGAAGGTGATGGCCTACATTCTATACCTTAGGGTACTTTGCATATAGAGTAATGTATGTACTGACGTGTAAGGCTGTATGCTTTTTGAAAATATTATATAAGAAAACACGTTCTTATTCGCATAAATATGACTGTGATTCTTTCTTGATTGAGTGAATATATGTCAACAAAACAGCTGTATGAATAGCTTGTAGTGCTCACGTCGAAAACGGCCTCGCCATCAGTATTCCTCAAATGATCTTGGCATGCAGTTGTGTTTAGTTTGAAAGTGTAAATCTCCTTTGTGGCCGTAATATATGGCTTTAGCGGCCTGTCCTAAGCCTTTTTCAGTTAGTTCATTACTACACAATTACCGTTCACGCTTCATTAGCGCCTCTATATCTCATTGGAGCTTCCTGAAAGGATGCTCGGCCTTTTTACCATACCAATGCTTTTGGGAACTAAGCAATGTGCTAATTAGTTACTTCGTGGCATTTCACGCAAATGGTTTGTATTTAATAACACAAGAACAATAAACCAGTCAATATTTACAGACTTCGAGTAGGCTACTTCAATTTCAAACACAGAACCATGCACCCCCAATAAAACGATTCGTGCAAGCTTTGAGGTCATTTTACTCTCCGGGTGCTTTATAATATCAAAAGACCCGCCGTTAATAAAATGTATCTATTCTCTGTTTTGTTTAACAGCATCATCTGCAGTGGTACCTATCCCTGGAACATTCTCCTGGCCCCTTGCAGCGAGGGGGAAACCAAGACGAGGAATGCTGCGGCGGGCTGTGTTCTCTGATGTTCAACGCAAAGCACTAGAGAAGATGTTTCAAAAACAGAAGTATATCAGCAAACCTGATAGAAAGAAGCTCGCTTCAAAACTTGCATTAAAGGATTCCCAGGTAAATAGCATATGATATAGCATATTTGCAAGGATACCACGCACATTCATTGTTAAGTTAAACAATCATTAGGCTAAGTGATAATTGTTTCAGCTTCTCACGTCTCACCGTTTGATCCCAATAGGTAAAAATTTGGTTCCAAAACCGAAGAATGAAATGGCGCAACTCTAAAGAGCGCGAACTTCTTTCGTCTGGAGGATGCAGAGAGCAAACATTGCCGACAAAAATGAATCCGAACCCAGATCTCAGTGACGTGGGGACAGGTAAAAAGTCATGCGAGGACGAACTGGAGGCTTTCAGAGGAGAATCACTGCATCAAACATACTGCCACTCACACCAAACGCACCAACTTTTTAACAGCATAGAATCCAACCCAATGTCACCGGACAGCTCAAGCAAACATTCAGATTTCTCAGAATCCGAAGATGAGGAGATAACAGTGTCTTAATTTTGTACACAAGTCATACATTATTTTTATAGCCCACGCAACGTATTTACAAAATGTTGTATATGTTGATATTATTGCAAAAGAGGATGTCTGCTTTACAATAACATTGCAACACGTCTGCCCAACATCCCTATTTTCTGGGATAGTATTTGGCATGGAATTAACTGAATGTTACTTGTAAGGTATATGCCTCTTTCCTACACCTTGCTGTGTTTTGGCAGCCAATGACCTTTGTATATTGATTTGTGTTAATGTTTGTCTGTTTATAAGCAAACACCAAGAGTGTTATAATCATGATGCTATTGAAGTAGACTAAATGCATTTAATCAAAGATACGTAGAGATGTAAATTAAATACCTATATTTTGTAAACTGTGTTTTATGAAAATGTATATACTTTATACTTCAAATATGTAATATTTTCTACAAATTAAAATGTCAGAAGAACTATAAACGAATCACTGCTTTCACTGACTACATAATAACACAGAGTGACATTTCTTTTTTACCTGAATAAAATGATGTCTGAACCCATTTCATGCACTTCACAACAGATATTCACATGTACACAAAACTTTTCCATACAGATGCAGTTTTATTAATATACAAAAACAAACAGTTTGAACAGTGATAACATTTATTCCCATGGAATGTACAGACTGTCACCGGACATCTACAACCTTACTGTTGAGCACTGTACAAATAAAAATACATGGCCTACCTCTTTTAAAAGCTGTTAGAAAAAGTCTTCAAAATGTAGGTCTGCAATCAAATATTTACATATGTATGTTACAAATACAAGGAAAAAATGTACAAAGACAAATTGCACTACACAATGAAAGATTAGATTCCCAAACACAACTTTTCAAACATCTTAATGACCTCCCTCATGCATTTATCACATGAACCTTAACATTCTTAAATGCAATGATATGGTAGTTCAAAAAACAAAACAAAAACAAACTCACAGAAAAGGGGTTGAGAGGATTCACAATGCGAATGAACTTGCAGCATGACAAACACTAGCAGTTCCTAAAACTGCGGGGGCACCAATTTGGTAAAAAATAAATAAAAAAATTGGAAAATGGGCGTTGCATAGATTTCCGTATCAAACAGCACTCAAAATAATAATAACAACAAAAAAAAAAACTCACAGAGGCTCTGTGAATGAATCCAAAAGGGTGTAATATGAGTGAAATCGGATCTTAAGACACTTCATCTGCTGAGGGAATAAAGTGCAGTCACTCAACACTAAAGCGAGGCTGAAGACTCCATTTACACTCAATGCAAATGGGGACCGCGCTAAGTCTCCCAAGTGAGCTTCTAGGCACGGCAGCAGTTCAGTTCAAAGCAGAACCTGATCGTCTTGACTGATCCGCCTACAGCCAAGCCCTTTGGGACTGCATGTGTAGATCCCCCCCCCAAAAAAGTGCTTCTATGTCTAAGGAACTTCTCCAGTTCACAAAACCAGTGGTGCCTCAGGCCCTTCAGCCAGCACTTGGGATAAATGCACTCTCACATTAGACAAAGCAGCTAAGAAATGTGACCACCTACGCTGCCACAACATGCCACATGGTACAATGCCTTGACTTGAGCTGCTTTAGGTCTGCTTATTGCCATAGAATAACGCTAGCATCTACTAGCATTCAATGCTGTTTACGCACAGTGTTAATCAAAACCACACTTGGGTTTCTGCGTGACTACATGATCAAGAGAGCATCAAGAGACCTGACAGGGAAATTATTCGGAGTAGAGGTCACTGTGGACATTGTTTGTGTCTCTCTACCCGACCTACGCAGGAGCACTGCTGAGGCACAAGTGTATACAGTCCTGTAGTTATGTTCACGTGTTTGTGAACAGGTGGTTTCATCTCTGGTAGAGAAGCACTAAGGCATTGCAGGCAAATCCAGACAACAACAGGATGGTTCACGGTGAACCCAGCTCTGAGAGTAGGGCCAACACACTAGTGCAGTTCAGTTTCAATCTTGTGAAGATGTGCATGCAGCTTGCGAAATGCAAAACAAACACAAACTTTGCATTCAGTGGAAGTATAGATCTAAAGTCTGTGATGTCACGGCATGTTAACTCGTCCAATGACTCAACAGCTCAGGTTCAACAACTTAGGGTGAGCTTTAAGTATTTTACTGCAAAAGCTGCAGGTGAACAATAAATGTGCAAAGACTACATACATGTTTGTCTATAAAAAACAAAGCGTATGGGTGGAAACCAGACAGATGAAAATAAAATGTCGTCACTGGACGCCGCGGTGTAAATGCTCCTCTAATCTGTAGTGACACCTACAGGTCAGATTTTCAATGACAGAGCACCAGATTTCTGTGGAAACATTGTGTTCACAGTTCACAGTTGTGTTGCAAAAGGTTCTATGGCTGCTTGTGCCAGCTCCCAATCCCACGTGGACTATGAAGTAAACTTCAGCTGAACAAACACCGAAACTCCTCGCGGGTTGTTTCACTTTCACTCGTTTTGACCTCGTTGTGCTTTACCATCCCCTTCCAAACCTCCGGGTCGCCAGGAGGACTTGTATGAAGAGAGAGACGGATGAGTCTGTAGTCTAAGCATAGTGTCCGCACATCACAGCGTTGACTCCAGCGAAGAGTCGATCACATTGTCTTGGTGACCGTTGGAGTCGCTGTCATAGCTCTGGGGGCCTGTGGAGTGAGCCGCCTCCTTCAGCCTCATCAGCATGTTCATCTGTGGGGACGGAGACCCAGCTATTACCAATCACTATGTACACAGCACCAAAGGATGTAGCAAGACAGTATAGGACAGTGTAGGACATATTTATATCATATCGTTGTTGAAAGTCTTGCATTTAAAATTATTCACACAGGTTCTGGGCCAGGTTGGCCAGGTTTGGTTTGCCTGTCAGCTTGATGTGTGGAAGAACAGAACACTAGACTCTGACTCAGGTCTCCCACTGCGAGACACTTTGTGTGGAGGTGTCTGACAGTGCTGTCGTGCTGTCTTATACCTATATATATATACACTTATATATTTAGAAAAGTCAGGGATGAGTAGAGAATGTCTTACTAGAGGGTCAGTTTCGGCCTCCCCTTGAGCGTCCTGCTTGTTGTGGCAGCCCTCCCGGGCCAGGGAGTATCCGTCAAAGCCCACGTCCTCGGGCCGCAGCTGCAGGAGAGGCGGGGGGGAGCACTCGTGCTGCTGGGGGCTCGCCGCCCACGGGAAACTCTCCATCACCCATTTGGCAGGGTCCTCCCAGGCTGCCCTCCGCCCATACAGCTGATGGAGAATAAACATTCGGTTGTAGCTTCATAAAACCCAATGAAGAGGTTCGAAGGCTAAATCTGTACATTCAACTACGCTAATGTGTAACAGTGTCTGATGAAGAATGAATCTATATAGCAACCAATATACACAGACTGTCAATACTGCTCTTTGTCTCCCTTATATAATACATATATAATATTAACAAATATCACACACAAACACACACACACACACACACTCACTCCCCCACCACACACACACACACACACACACACACACACACACACACACGCACACACACACATTCAGTGAGCACATAAAATGAGACTACATATCCTGACTTCTGTGTCACGTTTGAAGTAGAATGAGTGTTGGTACCTGCAGCCCTTCTCTGACTGCCTCCAGCATGTAGGGGGTGATGGAGTAGTTCCACAGGTCTGTGAACCAGACCCTAGCGCCGTCCACATCCATGGGGCAGGACAGGAAGAGACGCGGCCCTGGAGGAGTGAAGTAGGAAGAGGATCATCAAACCAACACAGAGTGGCTTTTTACATAACCTAATGTCTCATTAAAGCGCCATTTGGACAGACGAATGCACGCAATGAGATACGTCTGACGTATTAAACAACATTCTACAGTTTTCTTCTTCACCTGTTGCATTACTTTTGTCTTTGATGTCTGGGGATTTTATTTCCTAACATTATTGTGTAAACATACATTTAAAATATATAGATATGTATATTTGTATATATAAAAACATATAAAATATATACGAATCACAAAAGAAGAGCAGATGAACCTCCTGATGGCTGTGGCATGTGGATATGGTGTCTCACCTATGGTGACGTCGGAGGAGCTGTGGGCCTCCAGGAAGCGGTTGAGGTGCTGCCACACGCAGGGCACCCACTCCACGATGCGCACCAGCTCCGTGCTCCGCGTGCGGCTGCTGATCTCCGTCTCCAGAAGCTTCCGCCGCAGGAAGCGGCCCAGGAAGCCTTTCAGCGGCTCGGTGTGGTTGGCGCACAGCACCCACCTGTTGGTGAACAAAGACACACAGAGGTCATACACCTGTGTTTTAGGTCAGTGTACGTCTCACAGCCAGGAACTGCTTTTAGAAGTTAGAAAACAGGGTGGCTGGAACAGGTCTGAGGGCCTGTAACAGTTTTGGATGTCAGATATGCATCTGAGGGGACACTGCCCCCTTGTGGATACCCCTGGGAGTAGAATATCATACTTCCATATGATATTCCAAAATCAGAACACCCACAAAAGGTACATAAAGGCTCAAACAGAAATGTCTGTTTCAAAAAAATCAAAATCACCAGAAAAGAGGGCCCACCTGAAATTATGATGAAGCTGCAGGTTGGGGGTGGAGGCATTAGCCTGGTTCATGGTACCGATGATGTAAGGGCTGTGTGGAGCAGAGGGGAGAATAGTTATTTACAGCATTGAAGCGTTTTAGTAAACCTTTCTTCATTACTCAACCAGACAGACTGTTTTAGCTTGGGATCCATATTGGATTTGGAACATTTGAGAGACAGGGCAGGTTCAACCACCGGAGCTGACGTGAGTTGAGCTGCTCTGCTCACCAGTTGCGGTGCTTGTAGTTGAGCAGGCCGTTGAAGATCTCCCCCAGGGAGCTGAGGTGGTGCAGGTTGTCCAGAATGAGCACCAAAGGCATCTCCTGAGCCTGGATGCTGCTGCTGCTGCTGCTGCCCTGGTCAGCCAGGTGAGACAGGTACTGACGGAGCTCCTGGACATTACAGTATATCAACAACAGAGTGAACATGCAATAATATGGTATTATTGGGTTCATTAATATAGGTATTATTATTATTATTATTATTATTATTCCTACACATATAAGTGATGGATACTGCACAATAGTTGTTATTTTTTAAGATTAAGATGAATCTTCACTGGAAGTGCAGCAACAGAACTGCTATAAATGGTGCTGTGGACAATCAATGGGGTAGCAAAAACATGTAGAGATCTTCCTCTGAGAGGAGTGGATTTGGATCGGTGTGTGTTGTTCTGGATCTGAACTTGCACACATCCATATCCTGTCATATATATTTTTGTCTTTCTCTGTTCCCCAACCCATACTGTCAAAATCATTGCACTCTGTACAATAGGGTCAGACCCTTTCCTGTATCTGGAAACACTCTGTGTGAATATGTTCTCCCTATGTGTATGTATATGTGATTTATGTATGTATGTCGGTGAGGTGTATAAGTGTATATGTGTATAAGCTACTGAATGACCTAAAGTATCCATCTATCTATCTATCTATCTATCTATCAGATATACACTTAGTACGGAGTACAGATGGCCAGACACAGACCTTGCTGGACTTGTGGTCCACGTTGAAGGTGGCGATGGTGCCGTCGGTGAGCGACCAGCCCTCTTGCAGCACCATGTGCTCGGCCAGGTGGCTGGCCAGGAAGCTCTTGCCGGTGCCGCTGGGGCCGGAGAGGATGATGCGCCGGTGCTCCTGCAGCTGCGACACGTAGCGCTGCAGCATGGCCTTGGGCACCAGCGTCTGGAACACCAGGCTGTCCGTGCTGTTCTCCTGCACACCTGCAGAAGGGGGAGTCCAGGGTTAGCCGGGCCTCAAGTTTAACCAGGATGCAAAATCAGGCTTTCTTTTCCAAACCACCCTTCTCCCCACTGGTACTTCACAGTGGAGAGCCACTCTGTATAAGGTAACTATCCCAACCGCTGGGGACACTCCTAAGTAAGGGTGGAGAGCCACTCTGTATAAGGTAACTCTCAGAACCGCTGGGGACTCTCCTAAGTAAGGGTGGAGAGCCACTCTGTATAAGGTAACTATCCCAACCGCTGGGGACTCTCCTAAGTAAGGGTGGAGGGTATAAATAGGTAAATAGGCAGATCAATGTTGTGTTGCTGCTGGCTCCCCTGAGAGGCATGGAGCAGTGGTCTACTGTTAGACATGTTGTCTGTCATTTGCTAGAGACCAAGTGATCATTTGCCACTGTACAATAATACATGACTAATAGACTTTGAGTTTTGTTCAGCTGTCTCAGGTAATTCACAACATCTGCAAACAACTGTTTATCCTGACCCTTTCCTTTTAACCAGGTCACTGTAAAATAGGTGAGGATAACAGAATCAATGGTTAATGGTTATGAGTAAAAGCAAGAGTCGTATCCACTACTCCCTCCCACTACATGTGCCGATATGGAGGGGGTGTTGCTTTTTGAGTGTGTACTGCGGTACGCAGTGATGTGCACTTTCAATAACAGCCCACTCAAATCTCACGCACTGATTTAGGACAGCCCACAATGGAGCAAAACCTTCCAAAAAAATGCAGGCAAACGTGATAGAATGGGAGTGGAATTAGATTAAGCAACTCAGTTAAATTCCTATCTACTAATTTAGAATCCCATATGTTACAACGGCCCACACTGGAGATGTACATAGCCATTTGTTTGTAATAGTTAACAAAAGAAGCAGATGTTGTGGATTAGGGCAGAGGGGATTGCTGTGAATTCACACTAAAACTATGTCACTATACCAGTTCTGTCTGATCTCACCAAGGTACACTGTATTAAAGGAATCATTACCAGAACAAACAAAGACTCATGCACACTGGTCATGCATGCCCGCATAAACACACGCACGCGCACACACATATGCACGCACGCACACACACAATAAGGTTGAATCTACATTAAAACTACATTGCTTGTCTATTCCAGTCCTACCTTTTAGCTTGACAGCGATGGTGTCACTGTCCCCAACCAGGTATCCACAGGGCAACAGCTCAGGCGTCTCTGCCCCACTGGAGCGGTGGACCTCCCCAATACTATAGCCCAGAACACTGTCAGAGCTCAGACCCAGCTGGCTGACTGGGTCCACATTGATGATGTACTCCTGAGAAACAAGTGAGACACACATGAGATATTTCTGATAATATCTAATGATTTACTAACTGCAAGAGTGCAACTGTATACTCAAAGGGCTGACTAATTGTGTGCATAGACTAAAAAATAAGAAGAAAGTCATAGGAAGTAAACAAAGACATGAATAATCACTGTGAGGGTTCACAAATATACAACAACTGCAATCTACAACTGATCAACAACACAAAACACACGACACGAGATTGCAAGTAGTTTGCTTTAGTTAATGCACAGTTGAACATAAGATCCTGTTGATGTAACATGAGTGCGTACCTTAAAGAGGCGTCTGACCACACCATCTAGGACATCCCATTTAGTTTTCCCACTGACGCCAATAGAGCCAATCAGGAACTGACGAGGCCCGCCGTCCTATTCCATGTGAAATAAACAAGAATTTAGACGCGAACAAGAATAAACATACAGATAGGATAAATAAGATGAAATGTCTATCAGTGGCAAGATGAACATAAAAATAATCTAAAAGTGAACAATGCATACTAAGTACACTGTGTCATTCACAAATGAAGCAAAATTCAACACAATTCTCACCTCTTTCCATTTGGCCTCGTCCTCCAAACTCACTACGATCTTCACACGTCGCCCCTCGTTCCGAGAGCTACCATCTCCACAGTCCTCCAGCAGCATGTCTGCAGGTTTATGGTCACCAGTTAGCATGTTAGCAGCTAGCAGCCTGATTCAGCAAGGCCTTTCATGTGTATGTAATCGTATAAACTGGGAGTAGATAATGCCATTGGATAATGAATGGCTTTTGTGAAGGGTTGTGAATGGTGTTCAAATACATGTAATCTGTCTGTGCATGCCATCCTTTGAATCGACCTGAAGTATATGTGTGTGCACACATGAAGTGTATGTGCGCGCGCACACACACACACACGTACCGAGGCTGGTGGACTCGCTGAGGCTGAGGCTGTGCTGGGAGGAGAGGGCTGGCAGTGAGGGACTGAGGGAGGACGACTGGGACGTGGCTCTGCTGCAGCTGCCCTGGGACTCCATTTTCAACCGCTCGTTCTCCACCTTCAGCTTCTCTACATCACTCTGCGCACACACACACACACACACACACACACACACACACACACACACACACACACACACACACACACACACACGATACACTGTTCAGTACAAGTATGCGGGTAATTCATAACAGATTGTCTATAATCCAAACTATATGGTGAACTCAGCCTGCCCAATCTCAGTGTGCAACATGGCAATCATTATTTTTATTCTTTAGTACATTCATTGAACATTTAACTCACAAATAGGCATCTTTCCCAGAGCCCAGATTTTAGAATTGATGTAGAATTTAGGACTCGTCCTTCACTCCTGTTTACAGTGTAATTTCTCAACAGCGTTAGTTTTGCCTGTTCTAAATGCTGCGTGGCTGTTTGAGAATCCAGGCACGGGTCTGATGGCTGACTCAGGCCCGTAGAGCTTCTAGGGGTCCAAGCTGCTGTGACTGACCTGCATGCGGTTCATGGACTCCCTGAGCTGGTCCAGCTGGTGGGCGGAGCTCAGGGCCTCCAGGCGGATGTCGGTCAGCTTCATCTCCTTGTCTCGCAGCTCGCTGCGCAGCTGCATGACCGTCTCGGCGTCGGTGTCCCCGCACTCGGAGATCCTGCCGAAAAAAACACCAAACGTCACCTTCAGCTGACAATCGGTCGCGCTTAAACTGTACGGACACTAAAGGGCCAACGTCGGCCCTTACTGGGACTGTGTTTGCGTCTCGTATCTCAATCACGACACACACCTCATCAGTCCCACCAGGGCTTAGTTTGAGTCTTTAGGTCCAATTTCTATTTCATTTCCAATCACAGACTGATGCCAAACCAAACATCTGGCAGGATATAAACCACAACGTCACTAAAATTCTTTCAGCAATTAAATCATCTGCTCCGGAATTAGAGTGGGATTAGGGGGTGAGAGAGGCTGATCACAGCACATGTACACTGATAATGGAGGAAAATTGTGTGATAATTGGGTTTGAGGATTATGGGGGTAAAATTGGCAGTGTTCCTCTTGAATGATTAGGAAGTGGATCACCAAAGCACATGAGATTGACAGGGGCTTATCCTGTTTTACCGAGCAAGAGAGCCCGTCCTCACGAGAGCACTGTTACTGCCCCAGCCGCGTGCTCGGGCAGGAAGGGGGGTGAGGAGGGGGCTACAGACACAAAACACGGATAAGAAAACAACACTTTCTATTAAAAAATAACGGTCTTGTTAATGACGACTCCTTGCATCAAAGCAAGAATTTGATATTCTGTTCAATAAGTGCAAACACATAAACGTATTCTCCCAAGCAGTGCAATATAAGTTCATTATAAATGATAACCTTCTGATATAAATACATGTGACACCCATTACCAAAAAAGCCTCTTTCCAAATTCCAAACAACCTCTAATTGCTTGCTCTTAATCCTTTGGCTAGATTAAAATTGAACTAAATATGTATGTAATCAAGACCAAGGAATGAAGGCTAGCATATTTTCAGACCTCTTGTTTTTTTCTCCAACTTTGCCTTCTAGACAGACTGGCAACTTCATGAGCCCTTGGTCAGTTCAGGATTGTGCACACGTCTAACTGGCTGGGAAGAGGAGGCGTAGAGTGGGGGAACTTACAGAGAGTTGGAGTGAGAAGTCCGGAGCATGGGGGTGGAGGACGTGGAGCCGTTGTGGGGCAGTTTGGGGGAAGAAGGCAACGACGAGTCTGTCATCTCCTCGATGTCGGAGTGGGATGATGCGGATTTGGGCGACTTCTTCTTGGTGAAGGCCTGCTTGAAAGAGCTCCGCAGCTGAGGGGAGAGACAGTAAAGATGTTCAAAGACATGTAGAAACACATCAGGACACACAGGGAGAGACAGAGATGAAATGATATGGTGTCTTAGGTCAAGCAATTCTATAGGCTGAACCCAAAGAGGAAAAAAACGTTTTTGAGGAGATGATTTGTGTCATACAAAAACTGATGAGAAGGCTACCAGATAAACAAGGGTTCAAAATGTGTAACGACAGTCATGGGTCCACTTGACCATGTTTGTCACACTGGGACGTGTTCAACAAAAACACCTGCAGGAAAAAATCAATGAGCTCACCAGAAACATGAAACTCAAATATGAGATAAAAAGGTGAACATGTAGGATGGCTTCTATAGAGGGAGATACAGTGAGGTTGGTCCAACATGCATCCATGCTCCTCAAATTTCCATTCTTAATTTGCCTGTATCATTTCTGCCATCATTTAACACCAATATGAGGCGATGCCACCTAGCCTGGTGTAACCAGACCCAAATCCACTTAGTGAATAGGATCTGGCCACGCTCCCCTGGGGGCCGTTTCCAGTCGTTGCATCCTAATAGGCGTAGAGTTCAGGGTAAAAGATGGTCGTCTAGCTCCAGCACTGCTGCCGTTGTTGTAACTACAGTTCAAACAAAAGCGTCACTTCAACGTCACTGCCCTTAGCCACCCACACTGGTCGCTGATTGGTGGGCCCCTCGCAATGGATTTTGCGAACATCAGTTCCACTGACTATAATAAATAATAATTATAATAATAAATCAATAGGCAAGCGGAGCCAGGCTAGATGCCACCTGCTAGTGTGAGACAAAAAGCATCCTCATGACCTCACTTCTCCACTTTTAAAAGCCATAACACATTACTAATTTTAAAAAGCAAATGCACTTAAGAAGTCTTTCCAGTTTTAGCTTCAGTTTGCCTGGTTTTTACATGATGCCTCAGTTTTGCATATCATATACATATCTGTAGGACAGATGAGCCATAAAGATCATTTCCACCTAAAAAACACTTAAAAGTGCATTGTGTAGAATTTAGTGGCATTCAGTGGCCAGGTGGCCGACCAGTTGCCATAAAAAACGTGAAAGGCCCTCTCATCTCATGAGCCAGTCATAGGGTTTGTCCCTTCTGGGCTACTATAGAAACATGGCGGACTCCGTGGAAGAGGACCCGCTCCCTATGTAGATATAAAGGGCTCATTCTAAGCTAACAAAAAACGACATTACAGGTGATTATACACTGATGAAAGCAGAATTATGAATACTTTATTCCATTTCTGCTCATAGATCCCCCTAAATCCTACATGTTGTACTTTTAACATGTAGTTACGAGTTACAAACTTTAAAGATGTTCAGGCAAATTAAATATCTGTTAAGCAAGAATGCTGGGATAATGATGTTCTAGACATTTCCCACAACAATTTAGAACAGGGTAGAAGTGTTCTATGCAGTTCAATTCAAGAGGACACTGCATATACACAGAGGAGAAATGATGGATTCACGTAATAGTTCTGAAAAAAAAAACACACAAAAATAGTCAACGATGCACAACATGCATAGGTCGCTGTCCTGGAGAACGTTCTGGCAAAAACAATGACCTTACCTCATAAACCTACAGATTGCCACGCAGCAGGAGCAGAGAGGGAGATGGGAGAAGACAGGTTTGAAAACGTCGGCTCGTATTCTGGTAGAACTGATAATTACTGTTACAGGCAGCGGATCTGATGCGAGACTTGTGGAATGTGCTTTGGACTGGCGATGGTCCTGTCATAATTCCCAACAGGGACATCGCGCTGCCAACTACCACCACACGGCCACAGTCTGAGACAGCCATCGGCCACAAATCACCCCACACACACCATTGTCCTAAGGGAGGAGGAAGCCTAGCAGCTAAGGGTGTGCTACAGTTTATTAGCCAACATCAAGAACAGGGGGCAGAGTTCACATCTGGGCACTGCACCTCCATTTCCTCTCAACTGGGAGGTGTGAAGTCTTGGTCTGACAAAGAAGCGTGACTTGGGGGTCCATTAGGAGGTGGGAAAGATTGGGCATTTAGCTAGCAAGGATACCAAACACAACACAACCGGTCACATAAACAACACGGAACATACCGAGTCCAGCTAAAGGGAGGGAATGCAAATCATCTAAGCCAGTCCCGGAATAAAAAACACTTCCCTACTCTGGTGAGTGAGTGAGTGAGTGAGACTAATCGATTATCCAACCACTTCTGACAGGACATTTATTTTGTTATTTTGCTTTCCGTTTTTTTTTCTGCCACAAAGTTTTGGTGGAAAGTTTTCAATGCCAGATCCCAGTGTGGTAGAATAACTGAGAGGCCACACTCACTACCAAACCTCCACAACATGAAACACGAAAGAATGAATAGGAGGCGTACATAGTCGTTGTTGCCTTGCGCCTTAACTCCCACGCACGACACAGGCTGTTTGTGATGACACACGGGAACAAACAAAGGCAAAAATACGTGAAGATAAAATCACACACTGATTTCAGCAATCAAACCACATGAAGGAAACGGTCTCAAAAAACAGCCTCCGTTTCAGATGAGACAAAGAGCCACTGTGAGTGTCACCAGGCAGATTACTACAAGATGACAAACCTGTTTCTACGACTGCTAAGCTGAAGGCTAAGTTTCTTGGCTGTGTCAGGTCTGTCAAGTGCAATACATGAAGGAGGATCTATTTGCTACAGGGTACAAACCCCGACCAAAACACAACCAACTCATTCACCTTTCCTCCGGTACATGTAGTCTAGGCATGGCATGTAGTCAGGCGGATGGAACGACAGAATGGGAGGGAGAGAGAAAAAAGCACGAGCAATTCATAAAGAAATCAGATACAGAATCAGAAGTTTCAAATCACCAAGGGTCAGTACATGTTACCCTGCTGAAGGTGAATGGCACTTACGTGAGATTAGTAAAGCTAAAGTGTAGACATTATGTTCAGACTTGAGCGCATATGTCGTATAATATTAAACCACTGTGCTTGTCAGACAAAACTGGTTAGTCATATGGAAATATAGGAGGAGGGATAGAATGAGAGAGGGATGGATATAGACAGAGAGAGCAAAGAGACAAGTAGAATGAGTGTGTGTATATCTATATAAGGAGCTCACCCAGTTCTTCCTCTTCTTTTTGTTCTTGGCATCCAGCTCCAGGTGGTTGCTGCCCACGCTGGAGAGGCTGGTGGCGCTGGTGATGCTGGACACGCTGTCAGACGAGTGCTGCCTGTGGATGCGCAGGTCCGTCTGCGTCTGCGGTTGCGACTGCAGTTGCGTGGACTGTGACTGCGACAGCAACTGCGACGGCAGCTGCGTTTGTGATCCACCGGCTGAGTTTGAAGGACCTGGAGAGGTCGTGAGGTAATAATTGTTAAACGATACATACTCCATGCGTCCATTCTTCATAACACAATTACCACAATTTACCTTCTGTAGTGTGCATTTCTGTATGTTAACATATAGTCAGAGAATGTAGACATATTTTTTTCAAAACAGGAAGCAGACATTGAGGAGACGTTGCCTGGTAACTGTTGCCTGTGCCTGTTTAGTGACTTCTGACCTTTGCAGCTGATGTCTGGCGTGTTGATGACACCGTTGATGGCCGCCTGCGTTGCTGTGTTCTGCTTCTTCAGCAGCTCGATGGTCTTCCTCAGATCACTCAGCTCCGAGTCCTAAGAACACACCAATTAGAACGACATTGTTCACATTCATTTCTCATAACATGAGGAAATACATATACACACATCAAAATAAATGTTTGTACAAAATACACCCTACATTCAGTTGTTTCCAGTCAAGGCGTGGTTTAGTGTGTGTGAGGTACCAGTATGATATTCAACCCCTACTGTCAAATTCAACTCTTATGAACCACTGCCCTTAAGAGCTGAATATCAAAGCGGCTGTGTGCTCAAACATGAACACTCAAATCAGCCTCATTCAGATCTCAGGAGCTGAGTGCTGTGGAGATCTCAGGAGAGGCTGACCCACCTTCTGCTCGGCGGTCATAGTCAGACCCTGCAGTCGGATGGTCATGTTCCCCAAGCTCTGCTCAAACGCTGCCACTAGGTGAGCCTGTGAACACATGAAAACGCACACATGAGCACACACACACACACACACACACACACACACACACACACACACACACACACACACACACAGACACACACACACACTACATACACACACAGACACACACACACACTACATACACACACAACCCCCCACACACACACAAACACACCGCCAAACACCCCCAAGGGTAAGAGATTTATTTTTTTCAATGCCAACAGACCCCTTGGTTCTAGGCTATCTACTCTGTACATCAGAGCTGTGAAGCGATGTGGAAAGACAAGTCACGTAATTACATAACCCCGAGTCAGGTCCAATTTCTCGTCACAGTAAAACCAAGCCAGGCCACAACATGTCGGAAAGGCATCTGACACAGACTGATGATCTGGTAAGGCACGGCCCTGCAGTAGCTCCCTGTCTGGGCTTGATCAACACTGAGGGAGGTGGGAGACTGGAGGCCATTACTGGACCAGGCTGGAGCCAGCTACAGACCGAATGGTGTTTCTTTCTTTGACAAACTGGAACAAAGTGCCACTCCAGTCTCCTGTATGCTACTGCAGAGATGGCATAAGCTGAACAATTTGTGAAGTAAACAGACTATAGATATTTTGTATTTTAAAAGTTGACTGTTAGTTTTGACTGTAAAGTCCGTATCAACTGGACAGCGCTTAACTAGGAAAGAAAAATGAACGTTTGAAAGAGTCATCACTATAGTCAACAAGGACACAAAACATATTTGCAAATATTCTCTTCACCTATCTGTGAAGACAGATCTGCAGATCTGTTGTCAGTTACAAAAAATGCTATAATCTCCTTCATAGACAATGCTGCTAGTCATCACAGAAAACACATAACAGCTCTTGACTCATTGTCTCACCTCACACCTTTCCCACATAACAGAACAGTATTTGACGTAGCACAAGACAAGACCAGACACAATTAATAACCCAACTGGTCCATAATCCCAATCATCTATAAACAATAACCTCAGGCCAAATGAAATGAGTCGTATCAGCGTCAGTTCCAGTCCCAGGCTGACTGTAGGTCTGTGCGGCCCACCTCGGAGAGAGCACAGCAGGCGTTGGTCCTCCCCTGCCCTGGGCTGTGGCTCAGGGTCCTCCTGAGAGGCCGTCTGGCCCTGTCCTCCTCGCGCTCCTTCCCAGCAGAGGGATATCTGTTCAGGGGCTGCCACTGCACCGGCTTGCCTCCTGACGGACAGGAGCTCCCCAGCGGCATGCTAGCGTTAGCGCCGGAGCTGACCGTACGCTACTGAGGCGCACAGCAGCCAGCACTCGGCTGTGTCTCCGTGAAGGAATGAGCACAAACACAAAAAAAAAACACCACAAGTGCTCAGACGCACGGCCGCCCAGATGTTATCAAACACACACACACACACACACACGCGCGCGTGCGCGCACGCCACGGAACATGAGAAGATAAGTTGGATGGAGCCGAGGGAAAAGGTCTGGCTGCCTTCCATTCAGGTGGGCGGCTTCTGCCAGGACATGTGGTCTGCTCTCCATCAAAGTGGAGATAACACAAGCGTGAGAGTGTGTGTGTGTGTGTGTGTGTGTGTGTGTGTGTGTGTGTGTGTGTGTGTGTGTGTGTGTGTGGCATAACAGACAGCCATCAGAGATGCACTACTTGCAACTACTGGTTCTGTTGTGAAAGTCTCTGTGTCGTCTACAATGTGCAGATGAAGGCCAAGGGGGTGAATGCTTTTCATTAGCCTTCCTGCCTGCTTGCTTGCTTGAATCCACACACCCAGCAGAGCGAATCACCCTAACAGGCACTCCTGCTCTCGCAGGCAGCTCCAGACGCTTCTGTTCAAAGCACTGGGCTTAGAAAACAGACTGGCAACAAAAACACAAAAGGGCCACTTGACTGACTTCTTCAAATGTAACATAACACAATGAGGGTGTGTGTCAAAATGCATGCACACCTGGAGGTGGTTGTAGATGATATGATGGTATACTCCATATGACAGTATTTGAAACCTCTTTTAGGGTGCACTACTGCAATATCCTTCTCTACAGTGCCTGGAAATATCACTCTTAAAACTGAAGACCGTCTGGAAGACCAGGGTGAAACCGGCACTGTGTATTCAAACCAACCTTTCCAGAGATTCTCTCAGCCAGGGCTCATGACAAACACAAGCGGCCTCTCACAGTGTGAGGACGTGCGGATGAATGCACTGCTTTTAGCAGCCTGGTACACCCAGTCTGATGAATCAGTCATACTCACATTAGCAGTCAGCTGAGTGGTAAGAGCAGACACCTTCTCCTGGGAAGCATCCAACTCTCTCCTAAGTTTGCGAATCTACAAAACATGAAATCTCAGTTAATGTTTACACATTCTAGACAGACTGACCTACTAGGGCAATGAAATAACTGGGAAAAATAACATTAGCAATTGTTGTATATTGTGAACAATCCGGCATGTTTCAACATCAGAGAGATTTTGACACTTAGTCTGGCATTCCTTCAGCAACTGCAGACAGACGACAGGTCCTCTTACCTCCGAGTGGGATTTCTCTTCAGGCTAAAAGAGAGAGGGACGACAGAGAAACAGAGTTGGCTGATATGGTATCTGGTATTTCTGACAGCAGGGTGCGTCTGCTTGTTAGCACAGCACATCCAGACATGATGGACACACAGCTGCTGTTTGGGTGTTTGCTCAGGGTTCTCTTAGGGAGAAAAGACGCTTATGTGTTTCACACCCTGTCAAATCAGCTCTGTCTAGGTTACTGCCTAGAGACTCAAGGAACTCTCCCCAGTGTGGATGCCCATATGCCTTCCTTAATATGCAGCAAATGGCGATAATATGAAATGATGCTGTGTTTCTTACAATAATGAACAATGAATAATGAACAAATTCTACTTTCAGAAGATGGTTCATTTCTGATCTCATTTACTAGCTCACAAATAGGGCTACTATTAGGACTGAGGCAACAATGGGGACGCACATTAAAAGGACAGTTCTGTCTACAGGACAGCTGTTTAAGATCTAAGTAATGTGACAACCCTGAGTTGAGCCCTTTCTGTTCTGCCATCAGAGGACAGTGTATTCCTCTCCGCTCAGTGTGGTGGACACAGTGAGGCGGCCTGGCGGAGTGACTCACCGTGGAGTAAACTGAGGACGTGCTGGACACCAGTGACAGAGAGGAGCCGTGAACTGTGAACCCAAACACACACACACACACACACACACACACACACACACACACACACACACACACACGTACGTTAGCCAAACCAATCCCAGTGAATCACATGTGAACCTCATCACCCCCAGGTTTGGGGAGACAGCTAGGGCGTGAACGAACACGTCTGAACAAAAAAACAAAACAAAAAAACTTTTATCTTCTTCATTTTTCTTTTTCTCTCAACTTTACAAGTGTGGTGAAATACGCCCGTCACCGGGCAGCAACTGAATATGCCTGTCAGCGAGTGTACAGTCACACTTTCACCAGCCCCGACATGATTTCAAGGAAAAACATTACGTTACTGTGGGCAATACATCTGGTCTAAAGTGGGGGACCAGTTCCTGTAAGTGTATTAAAATGTACTCATTGGAATGGTATTCAATACAAGAAATAACAAAACAGAACATGACCAAATAAATAGCACAGTAACAGTCCTCTCTCCCCACCAAGCACCTCATGGACTTTGAATTTGTTTTTGGTGGGTCAGCGTTGGCCTCCGTGCTCATGAACAAACACACCGGGTTCACCTGAAAAGTCACCCGGGCTAGTGTTTATGTTTGTTGGATCTGTCTTGTTGTTTCTACCCATGACAGCACATGCTACGTTATTCACAGGGTAAACGCTAACCTCATCCGCCGAACCTGCTTGAGACAAACTGTAGGTGTCCCAGAGTTCACTTCGGTGACTCAGCCTCTCGGAGACCACTGTCGATATTAATCAAGGTGTTTATGTTCCCACCTGCAAGTCCAAACACCGCAGACGTGTGCTAATCTAGACCCCGCCTTTGGACCTGAGGAACTCAACACCCTCTCCCGCGGCCAAGAGGACTTAGTAAGAGAGGAGAGGAGAGGACAGGAGGAGGAGGAGGAGGAGGAGGAGAGGAGAGGAGAGGAGGAGAGTGTGCCTCAGGACACGATCACAGAGGTCGTTAATCAAGCCAGGAGAGCGAGCGTTTGTTCGCTCCTGGGGTGCAACAAAGCATTTCTCTGTGTGTTTCCTGGCTCTTGTTTCTTGTGGATATTTTAAGCCGACATGTTGCCTCAAAAAATAACTGTCAAAACCACTTTCTGATAGCAACGCCTGCTGGGACGAAAGCCCACTCTGCCGCAGACGACCACAGAATTAGTAATTATGTGGTTAAGGATGTTTTTTAATAATTTTTTCTCCCAGTGGGTTTTCAGTAGTCTGGAGTAAACAAACAATAATGGAAAAAAAACCTCACCATTTAATGTAAAATTCAATTCAATTCAATGTAACACTTTTAAGGAACTTCACACAATCCCCAACAGTAAGCCTGAGGCTTCATGACGTGCACCTCCAGTGAAGGAGGTCTGCGAGTCTCACCTTCTTCCAGGCCATCCCTGAAGGAGCCGGAGCTGCTCATGGTGCGATTCTTCTCCTCCAGCGACATCGGACAGTTCCGCAGGCGCGGGTCGCTGTAAGGGTCGTAGGGGCCATCTTGACTGGCCAGACCGTTGGTGGTACGCAGGGTGGCCATGTTGATGTGTGTGGCTGTGGTCTGGCTGGCTGCTGAAGTCAGAACAACATCAGGATCGAGCAACATGTCCAAACCACAGTTACAGGGGCTAACTGGCAAGCCTTTGCTCCCAGATAAACAGAGGGTGGATAAACAGGCTAGTAATATGTAACCACTGCTGCATGAAGGCAAATACGAACACCACCATACTATACAAATATTTGTTTGACATTGCAAAAGACCATCTACCCCATGAATTTCAGCAAAACACAGGTGAATTTGCAAAAGGAGATACCAGTGCTTGGAAAAGCAGCTTAAATACAATCACACCTCTCCCTGTATTTAACCAATCGTTTGCATGTGCAGGCAAAAATAACTGATACTGAACTGATACTGATCTATTCCTGTTTTTAGGGAATAACTGTTTTCATGCCATTCGGTTCTTTTCATAGAGCTATGAGAGGCCACAAAGACCACAACATTTCACCGTATACTGCCTTTCAAGCACTTCAGTAAGATTCATGGCATTAACCGTCAGAATGGCTGGGGTAAGAATCAATACAGCAAAGTGGAGAGGACACTTACACTTGGGCTACAACTATCCTTATATTACAATAAATCACAAGTCTTATTGCCACCACCAGTCTGGTTCCTACCTAGCTGGGTGAAGTTGAAGCGGGAGGTGCCAGAGGGGGAGGTGAGGCCGGTCCCCGCCGCCTCCTGCAGACCGCCTGCGGAGTGTGAGCGCAGCCAATCCCGTGGCTCCTCCTGGCTGCGCAGCTGGGGCAGGTGGGCGTACCTGATGAGGAGAGACCTACGGTCATCAAATCCACAAGTGGGCAGACACATACACACTTTCACACACACATACATATTTACACACAACACACACACACAAAAATCACACTGAAATCACACATGCAAATGACGCATGCATTCACACACACCAGCTATTACACACTAATTATAACAGCAGGTGACAAGGCAGACTATCACAGCACATGAACAGCATGAATGATAAGTTGAATAGCTAAAATGAATGAAAACTAGCTTCAGCTTTAGAGACTGAATGACAAAAATATAAAAATGAACCACACTTCAGCTGAGAAATAAAACCTGCATACATCATACTAGTCAATACTGGAACATTGACAACTCAATTCAAGCCTTCAGTGCTGTGACAGCGACAATCATTATTGTATGTGATCCCACCAAACTGAGCACTATAAGGAGATCTAGAACACTTACTTTTCAAAACCAAACAATGCACTGGAGAACAGATCTAGGAGATAGGCCACTGTTGCCACAAAACCTCCCAGTGTGAGGCTAAAGTGAAGTGAGCCTGTTTAGGACAGAGACTCCAGTAAGCCTGTTTAGAACAGGGACTCCAAACCGGATGGTCTGGTCATGCTCACATCAAGCCAGCAGGTGGCATCACAAAGAAAAATGTGGGGACGCAGGGGGACACCGGTCAACTCACAACACAACAGGACACACACACACACACACACACACACACACACACACACACACACAGAGAGAGAGCGCTAAAGAGCTACAGCACTCTTGACACCAAACACCTTTACCTGTCCTGTCTCCGGGGCAAAGTGTTTCGGCTGAATTTGGGACTAGCGGTGGGGGACGAGAGAGGGCTAGGCAGCGGAGAGAGAATGGGGGCAGACACAGCAAAGGGGAGAATCAGAGAGGAGAGACGTGAGATCGTCAGTTACGATAGGCCAGGCTGCTTTCAACCCGCAACACCTGAAGAAAACATGCACACCATCTGACTCTCCTGATATCACACGCATGCATACATGTGCAGCGGAGACAAAACAATAACTTGTGGAAAGATATAAGGGAGTCAGAGAGAAAGGAAGCGATAAGGAAAAGGACAGATAACAAGAGAAAGAAAAAGAGAAAAAAAAGAGAGATCTGCCGAGGATTTTGAGGTGTTTTACCACTTAAGACAGGCCCTGCCAAAGGTGCATGCATGTAAACAAGTGTGCAGATGTTGAACACGGCCACAATTCTTTACACTCTACTAGTTCGTCAACTTCATTCTAAGTTGCACTGGCACAATGCTGAACACATGGTGTGTGTTTAATGGCGCGAGTTTCAGTTTGTCTTGTCTTGTCTGAAACCTGTTTTTCCCCCCAGTCTCACCTGGCAGCCAGGCCAGCTTTGACCGTTCCTGCAGAGGAGTGCAGGCAGGCGGCCAGCGCCTCCTCCCTGGTCAGGGCTCCCCCCTCCCCCGCCTCGCTGCTGCCCTGGGACGTGTAGGCCAGTGTGGAGCTCCACACCGAGTCGACGGCGGCGGTGGCAGAGGCGGAGGCGGCACAGCCCCCGGGGCCGCCCTGCTGGCTGGAGGTGGCGAGAGGGTTGGAGATGACGGTGGAGTTTTTCACGCTCTCTGCGCTGGAGAGAGAGGCCTGCTTATTGGGCTTGCTTCCGAACAATCTGAAAGATGGACGAAAAGAGAGAGAGAGAGAGAAGAGAGAGAGAGAGAGAGAGAGAGAGAGAGAGAGAGAGAGAGAGAGAGAGAGAGAGAGAGAGATAGGGGAAAGGAATGATGAGAGGGGGCGGTTGCTTGATATGGTCACTACAACGTGCAAAATGTATAACAATATAAATACAAGCTAGTCAAAGCAACATTATGGAACTGAAAGTGACACTTTGTGAGGTATGCTTCCATAGGCGACTAGTTTTGGTGTGATCTTCACATACATTTTGATGGTACATGGTCATGTGAAGGATAGATAAACACAGCTGCCGTTCCCACTCGCTTCCATGGCGCAAGACCGCCAATTAATATCACCAAAAGAAACCTTTTGGCACGTTAGCAAGCTTTTATCAGTGCCAGCTGGACTGTTGCTGTTTGAAAGGTTTTTGCAGGCCTTTAAGGAAGTTAGCTTGCTAGTTTTAGTCCGAACCGCTTTCCTGCTGTTTTGTACCTACCACTGTGTACTCTAAACAGCATTTCCTGACAATTACAAGCCACTGGACAAATATACTGATAGTAATATCATAACACTATGTAACAAATATTTTTTTGGCAGCATCTTCTGTATGTTCTTTGGCAGTATCTGTATCACGAGAGTGGAGTATCTTAATGTAAAGTAAATCTCCTCTGATTAAGGGATTACAGTACATCGCTCAAGAAAGGCACATCGAGATGAACAGAGGTCCTTGTGTGTTTTTTCTCATTACTTCATCGGGGTGACTGGCGCGATAACATCGTCCGGCGGAGTCCAGCGTCCGAGTGATCAGTCAAGCCCCGTGAAAACACTGGCCTCTCAGTCTGTCTCCAGTCACCCTGATTTAAACTAACAGCGCTGGAGCACTTCACACGCACAGGGACGAGAAGGGAGGGTGTGTGTGTGTGTGTGTGTGTGTGTGTGTGTGTGTGAGGGGGTGTGCGCGCGGAGCAGAGCCCAGGGAACAGCGCAGTGATATCAGTCAAGGGGCCGTTTTCAACAGGCCATCCGATCGCGAGTGTCATCCCGGCCTGGATAAACAAAACATGCTCTCTGAACAGACTCCAACGGAACCGCGGAGCCAAGGGAAATAACTTGGAGACAGGCAGAGCTGAGGACGACTTGAACCTTCACTTTCTTAGGGTTGGGCCCTTCCACTAGTAACCATCCAGCGCCAGGGAATGAGAGTGGCAGCACTACTGCCAATAATAAGCAGTGGAAGGATAAACTGTACCAAGATGAAAGGAACTATTTCCTTTAGGTACTATTATTTTAAGAACTATTATTTAAGTACTGGCTGTATAGCATCATTGCATATAGTTGTACTACATTTCATTGGCTTTGTACCCATACTCTGCACAATGACAATGAAGTTGAATCTAATCTAATCTGTGGGAGAATAGCATGTACACAAATAGTTAAATAACAGTTGCGTTTACTAACAAGACGAGAAGAGTTAACCACAACATGTCGAGAAGGAATTGTGGCCTTCATTAGATGCATTTTTTGACAGGTATGATCATGAGGCATGAATGTAAATGAAAGTACACAGACTAACCTGCGCAGAGTAGGTGAGGACAGCTCACTGTACTTCCCCCCAGCCTGCCTCCCAGACGCTCCCTGTCCCTGTCCTCCTGGCTTCACGCCATCCACCTCCGAACCTTTCTCCCGGTCCGTCTGGTTGCTACCTCCACCAACACCGTTGCCGTTAAGAGGGAGGCTGGCACCCACGGCCTTGGTGGTGCTTCGGCCTTTGGGCAGCGTGGCAGTCCTGAGGCTGGCGTCGGTGCTGGTGCCGGCAGAACGCGCTGAGGAGCGGCTGGGTCTGGGCAAGCTGCGGTATTGCATGGAGCCTCGGCAAACCCCGCCGCTGCCACCATTGCTCCCGATGGGCAGGTAGGCGTCATCCACGCTGCTCTGCCGGCAGAGACCGCTGCTGCGCCCACTCTGGAGAGGACCCATGGACTTGGGTACCTTCCCCAGGGTGGCAGAGCCACTGAGGATGGCCATCTGCTTCTTGAAGCCGAAGGTGGTGGTGGGGTTGGTGGTGGAGCAGGGCGCCTGGGAGGCTCGGCCGAAGGAGGTAGAGGAGGAGAGGGGGGGCTTCTTGGTGTCGTCCCGGCCAGAGTCTGAGCACTGGAGGCCGTTGGAGCGTGGAGGAAGGCAGCCTTTCTCTGACACCTTGGCGTCGTCCGTCTTACCTGGGAAGCAGAGGGGGAGCAAAAAGCAACCGACCGTGTCATTACAGACAAAGCCAAAGCTTATCCCTCCAACGGCTTTCAAAACACAAAGATAAACTTTCAGCTGTTACTCATCTTGCTCTCAGAGCATCTCACCATACAGGAACGGTGAGCTAGCTAACAACCTTACAGACCTCAAAGTGTCCGTGCAGCAAGGGTGGAGCCTATACATCAAATCTGTGATAATCTCATTAGATTAAAGCCCTTTGGTCTCAACTCAGCGGAGCTGCTTCATCACACATCAGGAAAGGCATTCTGTCACGGTTCTGACCACAAGGAATGAGACAGAAGCCAACTCAGAAGGAGGGTTTAGATAAACACATTGTGTCCGTCCACTGCGACCGCGGATGCACCTTGCTTACCCGTGCTGTGGGTCTTCAGCGTGCCGCTGCCTGTC
>NC_045154.1:28009299-28014299 GCF_900700415.2 Clupea harengus
ACAGACAGTGGACAGGGACAGTGTGTGTCCTTCCTTCTTTGTCAGTGTTACACTCTGCTGCCAAATGCCCCCTCACCCCCCCCCCCCCCCCCCCAAAAAAAAAGCCCTGAAGAGGCTTCGGGCTGCCAGTGACCTCTCTGTTCCCAACTCGCGACCGACTCCACTCCATCGCACCGCCACACAACAGACCTCCACACATCCCAGCAAACAATCCCTCTTTTCATGGCCTCCCGAGAGATGAGAGGAGCGGAGTGGAGGAGAGGAGAGGAGAGGAGGAGGAGGAGAAGAGGAGATGACAGAGGGCCTGGAGAGGATGAGCGTGTGGGCGGCTGAGAGGGCCAGAGGCAGACACCACTCTGAGAGGATCTCACCCCGGGGCTCAGTGCTCAAGAGGCAGCCCTCTGCATGCCCAGCTTGCATTGCTCCACACAAACACATCAAACTAAAGGTGCTGTCAGTGACAAGGTTATTATAGTTAACGAAAACTAACGAAAAAACGAAAACGAGGTGTGATTTTTCTTTTCGTTAACTGAAATAAAAATAAAAACGAGGCTTTATAAAAAAACGATAACTAACTGAAACTGTATTGTGTCTTTACAAAACTAACTAAAATAAAATAGAATTATAGAGAAAATGTCCTTAGTTTTCGTCTTTGTCAATGTATTTCATAGATGTCAATTGATTTCATACATAGCGTCTATCTTCCGCCGTACCACTTTTACTACACGCCCCTCACCTGGTATTATGGCTATTTGGGATTACCTGGAACAGTAACGTGCGGTGAGGTTCGTGGCTGGTGAGGCACTGACTCTTTCAGAGTCAGATTTACAAATATATAAACCCAATACAGTAGCTTAAATCACCATTCAATTGGCAGCTTGCACATTGACTACTGGTTGTTTTTCATATCAGCATTCTAACATAGGTAAGGTGGCTACATACAGTTGGCAGCTGCTAGCTTGTGATGAACTCGTGTTAATATGTGTGACTATGTACAACTTTAGCTGCAATTTAAGTTTAATTTCTCAAAATCAGCTCACCAAAGTGATCACAACCACTTGTTTGATGTTAAATGGCTTTACATAGACATTAAACAATCCTAAGAGAACGGGAAATTAACGGAGCAAGGGCTTTCTCTGATATCAATGTAATGTTAGCGAATGAGGGGTGAGATACCCCCCCGCTAATATTTAGTCTCCGCTGTACGTCCAAAACCAAATCTATTCTTGAGGTTCAAAATATTCTCAAAACATTTTGGCTTTGGATGTGAGAAGTCGATCGAGTTATCTTCTGTCCCGTCGTTTCAAGCATTCATTTTAGCTACGGCATTGGTCTCCCATTATTGATCAATTCACGTTTTGATTGAAAGTCCAGTTATGAGAAATGTTTTAGCTTAGCTATAGAATCTTCCATTTTCGTAGTCAATGTCAAATATAAGAAGAGTAACGGCAGAACAAGAATAAACCCGACCGGTGGGCTCTCGCATGCTCCCTTTATTGAAGCAGAGGTACTATTTGCCTCCTCTCCGTGCTTTTTCACTGCGGCTTTACGTCAGATCAGCAAAACTAAATAGGTTCTACGCATGCGCTCAACCTAGTTTGTGAGGGATTGCGCAATCTGAGATGAGGCACAGCTCGTCGCTGCCTCACCGTCTCGCTGTCTCCTGTCTGTTTGAACAGGACATGCGCAAATTCTGTTTTTATTACATATTATTTATTATAGCTTGTATCTTCTATTCATTTTGAGCATTTTGTTTTGACTGCCCCCCCCCCCCCCCCCTTGGTTTCTTGCATTCCGCGGTAAAGACTAAAACTAATACTGAAACTAATAAAAACTAAACTCAAACTAAGCATTTTCAAAAAATAGAAACTAAACTAAACTAGCAAACCCGCTTTAAAAACTAATTAAAACTAAACTGAAATTGAAAACAAAAAGTCAAAACGAAATAAAAATAAAAACTAGTGAAAAACGCAAAACTATAATAACCTTGGTCAGTGAAGCATTTAAAGGCACAGTGCAGCTGGGGCCTCCAGACTTTAAAGGCACAGTGCAGCTGGGGCCTCCAGACTTTAAAGGCACAGTGCAGCTCTGAAGACCTGCTGCTGGAGATCAAACTGGGTGGCTACTTGCATCTACTCATTACAATTCCACCAGTTCATCCAAAGACACTTTGAATTAGACACTCTTTAAAGCACCAATTTGGAACTGGCTTTATATCAACGGTGTGATCAATTAAAGGGCTGAGCTCAGAACGAATCCTCATGTAATAAGTGGATGTGCCTGGGATAAAGGCCCACGAAATGAGGAATCAGCACGGTGAATAAGCGTAATAAGCAGATTGCATGGAATGAAACGACAAGGCGGAGCAGTTCCACTGACTCATCGTTCCACACTGGCATGGGTTAAACGGCAGGCAGGAGAGTTTGTGAAAGGGGTGCTGGTGTCAGTGTGTGTTTGTTTAGCGACAGAGAGACCCAGAGGGCAGGAGTTAAAGCACAGGGTCAAACACTCCGCCGCACATCAAACACAACACACACACACATGCGCACACACACACACACACACACACACACACACACACACAATTCAAATATACACATGCAAGCACACACACACACACACACACACACAAAACACACACACACACACACACACACACACACACACACACACACACACACACACACACACACAATTCAAATATACACACACACACACACACACACACACACACACACACACAACATAAGACACACACACATGATTGTTCCACTCCCCCATGTCTAGTTGTCTGGGATGCCGGATTAGTGGAGAACCCCAGAGAGGTGAAGCGAGGGATCAGTGGGTTCACTCTGGGGCAGGAAATTGGGGAGTCTTTGTGTGTGTGTGTGTGTGTGTGTGTGTGTGTGTGTGTGTGTTCAGCCTGGCCATAGCTCATTACCCTTCACTACACATGCACCCCCCCCCCCCCCCCCCCCCCCCACACACACACGCACGCACACACACAACACACGGAAAAGCACACGCAAACACATCCAGAGATCCACATGCAAACACACAAAGTCCACTGCTGTTTGCTCTGGACATCAGTTAGTTCTGCTTGATTAGTCGTCTCTACAAAAACACAGCGACCCTGGAAACCAGCCTGGGAAATAAAGCGTACTTTTAAACAACAGTCGGTGACCTTCTCCACAAATACACACTACTTACTATCATCTTAACATTCTACAATCACAAAAAAAGTGATAAAGAGACGAAAAACAAATAATCTCCATTAATTGCATCCACAAAACTACGTCTGAATCCGACAAAAGCACTGAGTGAATGTAGGTCTCTAAAGATGGCTGACAGGATTTTTATGCAAGTGCATTTTTGTCACTGATTAAGAGCTCGCTAACTCTAGTCTAACTCGGTCAGTGTGGCAGTTTGGGGCCCAGCCATCAGTCTGTCAGTCAGAGCAGGAAGAGTGAGAGATTAGCGGAGAAGCCTGCCTGCCCGTGGCAAAGGGCAGCTCTACCTGACTGACATGCTGACATGCTCTGTGTGACTTGAGACAACAGGAGACGGAGAGAGAGAGAGACGAAACCAAAGACTTGCAACCGAAGAATGAGTGTGTTTACTGTGTGCCGTGTTGCTGAGTAAACAGACACAAACACATGCACACCGAACTTACACACAATCCCATGGTCTTTTAGTAGCACACAGCTCACACACACATTTAATACTAGAACTATACATTGTCAGTTATTAAGCTTTTTAACAACAATGAAAGCAACACAAAGTCAGAGTTGCTCCACCAAATCAGCAGAGAAAAAGTGTCACCACAAAAAAAGAAAAAAATCTCTCACAAAGGCATTCATAAAAGCAAGCACCCCCTCACACTTACACATACAAAAACAAAGCCCCGTGTAGCAGAGGGATCTCTCTTATCCTCCAGGGGCAACGCACGTGCGGGGAAGTACCTCAGCCGGCCGAGAGTCTTGGCTCTTCCCTGGAAGGAGCTGGGGTAGCCTGGGGCAGCCTGGGGGAAGCCGGTGAAGCTGCTCTGGCTGCCAGGGAGCTTCATGTGTGCGCGCCTCTCCTCTCCTCCACTTAACTCCTCTCAACGCAACGCAACGAAACACAACACAACACTGGCCCTGAGTCTGTCTGAGTGTCTGTGTGCGCTTCTGCTGCTCTGAGCCAGAGCGTGAGAGAGCGAGTAAGAGAGAGCGAGTAAGAGAGAGAGAGAGAGAGAGAGAGAGAGAGAGAGAGAGAGAGAGAGAGGGAGAGAGAGAGAGAGCGGATAAGTGTTCAACCCTCAACTCCACGGCAACAGCCAACCATGCTGCCGAGGGGGAGCGGCCTCGCACCGCTCCCACCACACTGCTGCCGCTGCTCCTGCTGGCTCAGGCGGCCGTAACCTGATCCAGGATCAGAGAGGAAGCGCAAGGGCTGCTGCAGAGGTGGGTCGGGCGTGCCGGCGACCAGACTGATCCCGGGGCAGTGTCGGGGGAGAACCCAGGCACTTTACAGACACACATCAGTCACCGAGGCGCGGAGCTGGGCCGAGGCCACTTGGCGGCAGCGAGCGCCAGAGGCAGCGCAGGTCAGAGCACGCAGAGGAGGGCGAGTTGAGTGGTTGAGAGACGTGTGTGTGTGTGTGTGTGTGTGTGTGTGTGTGTGAGAGAAAGGAGGCAGCATGTGGCTTGGGATGAAACTACTTGTTACCTTTTGGAACCTTGGGACCATCTGGTTCGCTTCTGAAATAAGAATGTTGCCATTTTCAAGGCCACTGTGACGTGATACAGGGATTGTTTTTGTCCCATGAATCTCTAGCGAGTATAAAATGACTCCACGTTCTACAACACACTATAACCCCTTCAACCGAGAAAAAAAAGCACTAGTCCACAACACAAACAGAATAAGCAAGCTACAGCCATCTAGCAGACATCTCAAACTGTGTCACGCAGAAAACTTTTGGTCAAGTCGGGAACTAACCACTTGGCATGAAAATATGA
>NC_045154.1:28019299-28036799 GCF_900700415.2 Clupea harengus
ACACACACAAAGCTCATGAAAGGCATCCACAGTCACCACCACAGGCCACTGCAAATATATATGCATAGCATCATGGATGCTTCCTGTGTGTGTGTGTGTGTGTGTGTGTGTGTCTGTGTGGTGGTTGTGAAGTATGTGAATAAGTGTGTGTGTGTGTGCACATGTGGAGAATGTGTGTGTATGCCTGTGTGTGTGCATATGTGTGTTTGAGTGTGTGCATGTGGGGGGTGTGTGATGGTGGGTGTGTGTGGGTGGGTGAGTGGGTGTGAGTCTGACCCACTCTCTCCTTTCAAGTGAAGCACAGTCTCTGAATCTCTGAATCCCCCTCCTGTTGCCAGATGTCTGATCACATTTCAGCAGGGCGAGCGAGCGAGCGAGGGAGCGAGCGCCCGGTTACACATACGCACAATGTGGAGAACATCAGACCGGAACCAAAGATCCCCAACAACTGAACCCAACACCGCTCACGAGGGGGGGGGACACGGACTGCGGAGATCTCCTCGCCGGATCTCTTCCTGTGCAAACATATGCACGCTTGTATGCACGTCCAAGCGTGTGTGTGTGTGTGTGTGTGAGTGAGTGAGTGTGACCGAACACTTTAAAAGAGGCTGAAAGACCCGCTCTTTTACTTGGCTCATCACTATCACAATCCTGTCTTAAGAAGTAACAGCTATAGCTGACACACGATACAGAATATCATTACGAGCAAAGGGTCTTTGCGGACGGAGAAACAGTAGGAGGCAGACGGAGGGGAAATTACAAGCCTCAGGCACAGCTGGAGTGCTAAGAGGGCCGCGGGGATGTGTCCAGGCTGGTTGGACGATGCAGAGGTGGGAATACTTGAGAATCCTACAGCGTAAACCAGCTGAACACAGAACGGAACGAGCCCCCGAGACATACTCTAATAGCCTGCCCAAGCATACCAGGAGACCTTTGAACTCCACAAACTGCACGAGCAAACGAACACACTCGCACATCATTATTGTCCTGAAATACGAGTTCGGTCTACTTACCGAGTGAGTGTGTTGGGCTGTCTAGACTGAGGTCGGCGCTTGTGAATCACAAGGAAGCTTGGCACACGGCGAGATGCATCAGGCAAGCGCAAACACGGCCACCCTTTGTTGCAGGTAACAAATGGCAGAGCCGCACGCCGTGCTGTCTTTGCAAACACTCAGACCCCATTTTGTACAAATGCCTTCTTCTTCTTCTCCCCCTTTTTTGTATTTTGTTTGGTCACCGGTAAAATAGACAAGAGGAAGAAAAAAGAGGCAGGGAAAAATCTAATAATTTATTACAGCACCTGCTACTGGGCAGCCTCAAGGAAAACATTCATTAAATTATATATGACGTCGAGTCCCTCCAGTAGGAAAAGCCGGGAATTCCCAGCGGATCCCCACTGCTCTGAGCCTCTTGCGAAGGGAACAAGAGGAATACCTCAGCCCTCATTCTGTCATCTGGTCTATCTGTGGAAAGGATCAGTCTCGGCTTGCTGACACCACTGGCCACTGAGTCATTACAGGGGGGTGTTGGGGTGGGGGGTGGGGGGGGTGATGGAAGAAAGACTTCTTCTCTGTTCAAGAAGTGTCTTCTCTGTTTAAGAAGCGTTTTCTTCTCTGTTCACTGGCATGAAAATAATAAGTATTGTTCCACCAGCATGACTATTAGCTCATTCTCCAATCTTAAATCTGCTCCAGGAGGAGGAGGAGGAGGTGTGGGGGCGGGGCGGTAGGACAGTGGGTGGCCTAGGAGGGTCTGTGTTTTATGCTAATGTACTTAACACATGGACCCGCCCCACCGTGCTCATTTATTCATGAGCACTGCTCAACAAATCCACTGTCCCTTTTTCATGAGGCTTCTATCTGATGTATTTAATGTTTTAAAAACACCAAGCTGGCCCACTCTTTCACTCTCTTGCTCTCCGTTCTCCGTTCTCCATTCTCTGCAAAGACAAACTAGAAACTCACAAACTAAGGAAACTAAAAGAGAAAAGCGTGTTTTCATGACGTACACACATCTACGCTACTCAGATCCTTTTTGCGGTCAAGACCAAAAGACTCAAACATGCATCCGGCACGCTCAATAATAGATAAGACCACCCGCATCTCTAATTTGGGGAAGCGGCTGTGTGTGTGTGTGTGCGGCTTTGAGGAGAATGCGTCTCCTTCTTGCGCCTCCTTCTTGCGCAGCGCTCATGTGTTCACAGCTGGAGCGGAGCGCGGCGCAGTGTCGTAATAAGCCGAGTTTCAGCGTGGTGGAGAGGGACCTACACGTCCCCGAGGGCTCCTGCTAATGCAGAGGCACTCACAGGGTGGGGGAGAGGAGCTCATGGAGACAAAGACAAAACCACAAACAGGAAGAAACAGAACAGGAAAGACTGGAAGACAATGAGCACACTAGACGCTCAAGCCATCCGTTAGATGTTGCTTGTGGCACGAGGAAACAATCAGCACAGTCAACTTTGGGTGTGTGTGTGGGGGGGGGGGGGGGGAGAGAGAGAGAGAGAGAGAGAGAGAGAGAGAGAGAGACAGAGAGAGTTTATGTGTCAGAGTGTGTGTGTTTCCCTGTAAGCGTGTGTGTGTGTGTGTGTGGGGGGGGGGGGGGGGGGGGGGGGAGAGAGAGAGAGAGAGAGAGAGACAGAGAGAGTTTGTGTCAGAGTGTGTGTGTTTCCCTGTAAGTGTGTGTGTGTGTGTGTGTGTGTGTGTGTGTGTGTCCACTAAGGAAACTCTGGTAATCTGGTTCTCCACAAGTGACACATCCTGTTTAGCCCAATGCCTTTCCACACTAAACAACTGATAATCAGTCTGCGTGGTGCTGCTGTCCAGTGCTGGTGCGGTGGTGCTGAGAGGCTCAGAGTGGCCCCGCTCGACCCCTGCAGTGTTCCTGGGGACAGCCCTGAGGTGAGGTGGGGACCTACCTGTCCATGTCGGCCTGGCTCGCTCCGCTGCGGAGGAGGTTCTCCCGGACCACAGCCACGCTCCCCTCAGGCAGGCGGTTCAACCGCCTCGTGTACATGCTGAGCCCGCCGTCCGTCATATAGCTGAAGACACACACACACACACACACAGACACACACAGACACACACACACACACACACACACACACACACACACACACACACACACACACACACATGCAAATGTTTCTGTTATCAGGGAGTAGTTAAGGATGTAAATCCCTCATATGATCATTAAAATTCTCTTAGGTGCTTGTAAAAACATGCCTTCTTCATCTCTTATCTCTCAAAGATAATAAAATCCTTCTTGTGTAATCCAGCTGTGTATCATTACTGAAATGATTCAGCAGGAACCCTCAGACATTCTACCAATGATGTATGCAATAAAGGGAAAAATAGATTCGTATAATAATGACAATCCTGTACAAATTTGCACTAATGCTAGCTAGGGTTCCCCAAATATATTTGAGTGGTTTTACAACCTGGATGTTTCTAAAGTACCACACGCTCATAATGTGCTCAGTATCGCTGTTAGTTCAGACTTGTGACAGGGTCTCATGACCGTCCTGAAGGGGGACGTCCAGGTTATGTTTTAACCACGGTTCCCCGGTTGAGGGAACAAGACTCTGTGTCTTGCCGCCGCGTGCGCCTGGTAGGTCGCAGAAGCAATTTGGATAGGATGCATGCAGACACGGCAGAGGCCATTACTAGCTGCGGCGTGGGATCTTGGCGTGCAGCCCCTCAGCAGCCCTTCCAGGGCTAATTCCCACAGCATCTCGGATGCAGTGTCTCGTTCCCTCAATCAGGAAACCATGGTTACGTGGTAACCTAGATGTTTTTCCTAATGACAAAGGGCTATGGTGATTCCACTGTATGCACAGGGCGTTTGAGAGAATCAGCCGTTGGCAGAGAACAAACACTCTCATTTGCAATCAGTCAACACCTGCCACTTCCAAATATTGACCATTAAAACAGACTCTTTAGGACATCATTGTCATGCCTTTTTTTTCCACCAATGAAGAAGACTAGACTAATGCTTTACCAGATTAGGGAGGATTTAGGCATTTTTGTTCAATACACACATTCAAGGGTGTTCTGTCCTGTGACAATGAGTACAAATAAACTCTGGGGAATACCTAATCTGGGAGGGGTTCTGTAAGCATCGATTTAAAGCATTTCCACGTTGAGCCGTGGCAAAGGATGCAAGCTTTGTGCAAACTACACGTCTGGTCTGCGACAGCGAAAGAAATTCTGAAAACACCCTGTGGGTTGTTCAAACAAAATGAAGTCTTTTGTCACCTCATTGTAACACAGCAAATGAGACACAACATAGATGGATGTCTCTTAAAAGAAGGGCGAGATAGCAGGCAAACATTTGTCTACTGATTAACTTTTCTATTGTTCGTGTCAGTTTGAGAATGCTTGATAGGTTGTCTTCAGTTTTACCGAGAACTTCCATAGACTTCTAGAGTGAAAAGAAAAAAAAGCCCTTGCACTATATGTTCTGTGGAGGAATGCAGCAAGGAGAAGGAGCGAAAGCTCAAAATAATAAAAACAAAGACAGAAATAGCTTTTCTCATCATATTTCAAAGAGCAAATGCAAGACATCAGGATTAATGTTAAAAGACTTAACACCCAAATGCATTCACACGACCAAAAATATACCACATACCTCTCTGAATTGAACATTGGCGCAATGTCAACACAATTTCCACCCAACTTCAATCCCACAGTGAAATTACACGTGAAGCTCAGAAATCCATGCCTGTGTCCAACAACCACAGCACCATACGATTCCAGAAGCCTTTATCCACTCAAAGCCCAAAGCCTACGCTTGTGTTTAACTGAGTCTGTGTGAGCCTGTTGATTTGTGTGGAGAGGCTGGGTGCTTGTGTCTAAACAGCACACACACACACACACACACACACAAGCATCCAAGGAGCCACTGGGACCCACCCGTGCCTAGTGGGGGTTGAGTCTGGAGCTGGGCAAGTGGGACGTCTCTCTGTTTCTCTCTCTCTCTCGCTCGCTCTCTCTCCCTCTCTCTCTCTTTCTCTCTCCCCTTCTCCTCAGAAAAGAGATGGAGTCACCAGCCAGTCCAGAGTAGAAAGAGTGAGAGAGAGAGAGAGAAAGAAAGAAAGAGACAAGTAGGGAGGGCGGCTTCAAGGCCTTTGGCGGGGACAGGGACAGGGACAAGCACAGCCCGGGGCTGGGGTGGGGGGATAGAGGAGTGTAGGTGAGGGGGAGGGGGAGGAGGAGGAGGAGGCGGTCTGGGTTAATAGTCTGAGGGCTGGGGGATGGCTAGAGGGGGAAAGAGGGGGGAGGGGAAGAGAGTGTTTGTGAAGATAGATATTCAAAGGCTCTCGAATGACAAGCAATTTCCTCACTGGAAAGAGCACCCGGTGGACCAATTAAGTCTGAATTGACGCTAAATGACCTCAATCAACTGGCTCTCCTACAATAATCACTTTCTATTTGTACCTGGATCGTTTTCATGACTGCTTAAGAACACACACCTGGCAACTCGTTCATAACACACCACAGGACACATAACACTCCACCATAAACCCCCACACACACACGTGCACCCACACCCACACCCACACCAACACCGCTGGACTCATTTCCTGTGAAGGAAAGCGTGAGACTGGGTCACTGCTCTTGTGTGCCAGTGTTGAGCATGAGTCAGCGCGGAGTCAGCAGTTTGGCTGCTGGGTAACCAGCCGGACAGGTTAACTGAGCGGCCGTGGGGGGTGTGTGGATGAGGGCTATGGGAGCGGAGGAAGCAACACCCAGGTGACGAGCACCAGCGAAGCCAATTATGATTGATCATTAACTGACATTCACTTCTGTCGAAAGTGCAAGCCACAACACAGCGCTGGGGGGGGGGCCTTGGCTGGGGTGATACCGAGAGGGATTAAGCAACTTCATCTCTCACCCAGTGACATGCAAGAACATACACCCCTTTGTGTAGTTCTCAGTTTTCAGTTGTGTGGTGTTCAGTTCAGTTGTGTTATTATCAGGTTGTCATTTTCTGTACCTAAACAGTGATTAGACTATTAAGTCATTTCAGTGATTTATAGTAAAGATGTAAGTGGTCCGACTAATTCAGGGAAACAGACTAAATGAAGTGAGATGTTTTGACTTCCGCAGACTAAGCTTCAGGTCACCTGCCCTCCCATGGAAAAACACAGACCAAACTGACATGTCCCTCAAATACGAAAGCCGAGAGTAATGAGAGAACTGAACGCCTCAGCCTCCTCTGGTCCATTAACACTAGTTACTGAACAACATGGGCCAGTTTGTGTTTACAGAACCAATGACCCAGCAAGTTGGATGTGTGTTTGCTCTGGCCTGGCAAACCTTTGGAGCCAATTCTCTTCGAAAGTGCTACTGTTGTAAACACCTATGTTTTATTGTGCGTAGGTGTGAGGTGATAAATTCACCTTGGTATTTGATTGCAATGCATGGAGTTGAATACGCACAATGGCGTAGCCTGTTTGGACATGACTAGGAGAAAACAGAAGAAAAGAAAAAAACAACAACAAATTCTCTCGCTCTCCTCTCTCGGTCTGATGCCAGATGAAAATCTGATGGGACTGCCCACAAACATACTGCAACCTGTTCAAAAGAGGCAGCGCTCGAACTATGGCATGTGATTTCTCTGATTGCATGTTCTCACATTTCTGTGTAAACCTGACTGACAGATAGAAAGAGAGAAAAAAAAGTATCTGTGGACATCGCAGAAGCTCGATACAGCCAAGGGACTGCCAAAGACAGAGACTGGTGGATTGGTGAAGTTCATGCCACAAAAACAGAGCATGAGAAATAAGATTACCGAGAGAGAGAGAGAAAAAAGACAAGAGACAAGAGACAGATGGATGACAGAACAATAAATGAAACAAACTCGTGGCCGTTCTCACAGGGTCGAGAGGCTATGGAATCTCCTCAGGGACTACCATATAAATAGGGCTCGCTTTAACGTGCGCTTGCTTTAAGCCCTGTATGTCTCTCCTCCAGCTCAAAATGCATCCAGTGCCTGAGACCCAAGCATGAATATTTCCCATGACCCTCTGCTCTCCAGCGCAATCAAGACGCACGCAAAGGACATCCACCCAAACCACTCTCCATTCAAACTGGCAATACTTCCATGGCATTCCCCCTGCAAGCGCATTTTCCTTTGAGAGATGAAAACAAAAAAAGAACACTGCCTCTCGCACTGTGTCTATCTGTTCTAAGTCGGCACCCGAATTAGAAAAACAAACCAAAAAAAATGGCCGAATACAAATTAAATATAGAGCATGGCACTCCGTGGCTTAGAAGGGTCCTGATGGCAAGTTCCCATGCCAGCTGGTTCATTCTCACTCTAGAGTCTCTGAGTTTGAAGCTGGTCAGATCTGCCTGCCAGACTCAAATGGATGTCAGCACAGCCAAGGAGTTGAGGCCGGAAGTTCATGCAGGACACAACGCATTGTTTTGTTTCTTTCTATGTCGGCAGAAATTGTCCAGACCATACGTGTGGAGGACCAGATGGACAGCTGCATATGCTGCACCGGACGTGGCCCCGATCTGGGCCACATGCGCTCCGAGAGTCAGACGCTATCCAGAGGGAGAGGGGGGGGTCTGGCTGAGCTCCCAGCCCCAGAGTCGCAATGAGAGGCGAGCTTGACAAACAGGGCCGTTATGGGCCGGTGTGATTATAGGGCAGGAGGCCTGTGGCCGGCCGCTCATGGCACAGGACGGGAATTCTCCGCAGGGGCGTGTACAGCTGCAGCTCTGATTAGAGGCGCTAGAGCGGCCTCGCAGAGGCACGGAGGGGTTAAGGACCCACATCATCACGGAGGGGTTAAGGACCCACATCATCACGGAGGCTGGGGCAGGTAACAGGGACACGTTTTTATTCTGCCATAAAAATACTGGCAAAACATTCTGTTACTAAACCATGATGAAATACTATTTTCAGTTGTTTACCCTTTGGAAATATATTCCTTTAAGCATTCAATTCCACTGTTGTTAAAAAAAATGATGGTAACACTCAAAAGCGCGAACAGCTTGAAGAAACACTGCCACCTACAGGCATATGAAATGTAATGCTACTGTTGTGAGTCAGTCCAAGTACCCAAGCAAGGGCAACAATCTTAGGCTATGAGATGTGAATGAAGTCGACTTTTAAAGAAAACCATGTATCATGTATCAACATATGAAAAAGGAAATCTTCCCTCCACTTCAGCTTAATTTGAGAGAAGAGTGAAGACAACCCATAATTTCCTTCAGCGCTCTTACTTTCTGAATCATCTCTGCAATTACACATCAAGCTGGATTACAAGATAAACTCAAAGCATCTCAATAAAAACTCAAAGAAAACTTGAAGCCTTACCCAGACTTCACTGGACCCAATGTAGCCATTAGTAATTACACAGTCTGCTAGCATCTGTAGATGCTGTTTAGGACACAAGTATAGTGTGCAAGTGTGCACTTTCTCACCCGCTGGTGCTGATCGTGTCTGTCCTGCTGACAGCCTTGCCCAGGATGTCCCCATCGCTCATGTAGCCGGCGGTCTCCACGTCGAAGGCGTCAAGCTCCTCCTCGGCCATGTCAGGTAGGTGGGGGTTACCGCCGGAGACGGTGGTGCTGGTCTGCCGGTGGTGGAGCTGGTAGCGCCCGCCGCCGCCGCTGCCGGTGAAGCGCGTGGCGTTGCCGCCGGGCCGTGGGCCGATGGAGGGAGCGTCGCCCGCCTGCAGCCTGGGGCTGGATGAGCCCTGTCGCCATGGCAGCACGGAGGCAGGCCGGCCGCCCTGCACACTGGCTCTCCCGCTGACCTCCGTGGTTACGCTGCTGTCAAAGGTCGTCTCCAGGGTGCTGGGGGGAGATGGTTGGGGTAGAAGGGGTATAAGAAGGGGGCTTTGAGTTGCAAACATGGCTGACACCACAAACACAGACCTCCTGCTGGGGAAAGGGGGCTCTCACTCTGAGGTGCCCAGAGAAGGGCAAAGTGGATTGAATCTGTCAATCAAATGCTACGGTGCCTTAGGTGGTCGGAGCTCAAAGGCCTATAAAAATCTCCTTAAGAGAACACACACAGACAAGCACACACACACACACACACACACACAGAGACAGATCCACACAGTCTGTATGTTGTTTAATATTCCAATACACCATACAGTAGTTAGTTATTCAATAGTAGGCATTGCACAAACAAAATGCCCATGCACATACTTCTCACTGACCTCAGATATGAGCTAATCTTTTAATGTGTGTTGGGGGAGGGTTGGGCTAAGGGCTTGCACTTGGCCCTCTCGGAGTCAATTTCACGGTTAGCTTTCCAAGGCTAGCCCATGAAACTCATCCTGTCAAAGACAAAGCCACCGGCCAACCCCCTCTCCCCCCTCAAGATGTCTCCCTGTCAATCACACGGAAACCTTTGAAGCCCCCATCCTGAGTTTCTCATGTTCCCAAACACCCAACCCGTGAATGAAATGTTTCACAGGCTAGCAAACAATGAGGGCACATTTTCCCAAAAGCCATTTGGCTATCGCAGCCACCCCCATAATTAATGTCATGTTCTACTCCAGCCTCAGCGGACCCTGGCCATTTGAAGAGTCTTTGAGAGCGAGCATGTCAGCCATGCCAAGTAACAGTACTGGGGAGGGGGGGGGGGGGAGAGAAAGGCTCTCTCTGTTTGTGCCCTGTGAATGACTTGCATGAAGCTTTTAAGTTTTTGAAGGAATAAAACAATAGAAAAAGAGTGATCCCCCCCTTGTCTATTCACACACACACACACACACACACACACACACACACACACACACACACACACACACACACACACACACACACACACACACACACACACACACACACACACACACACACACACACACACCCCTCATCTCTCAATAAATACAACTTGTCCAAACTACCCGATAACTCTGGGCTTTGGGTTTAGCGGACAACTCTAGTTATTTAGGAGCTTGTGAGAAAGCACACATAATGAGAGAAACACTATTTTGGGATGTACCACACTCTATGGACAAATCTACATAAACACGTAAACACACAAATATACATACATACACACACACACACACACAGCCATAACTGAGCAAGGGATGTGCTGTACCTGTGACTGATCTGGGTTCCTCTGAGGTTGAACATGGTCTCCTCCAGGTTCTGCCGCAGATCGGCAATGTTCTTCACAGTCCGCAGGCGTCTGGCTTCAGGGTCCTCACCTGTGAGAAGACCAGACAGAACGAAATACAGAGAGAGAGAGAGAGAGAGAGAGAGAGAGAGAGAGAGAGAGAGAGAGAGATAAAGAGGGGAGGGGGAGAGCAAAAGCTGAGGCCACCTCACTACAGAACAGCTGGAGCAGCTGTGCAGGCATGTTGTGACACACAGACACTTCCAAACGCTCCAAAAATGCAACCTGTACTTCCCAGCACCGATGAGGAATGCTGCCGCTCACCTCCAGCCGCACAGGAAAAACAAACCCATCAGCCGGAATTCCAGGAACAACCAAACACTAGACACCAGAAACAAATCCTTTGGTGCTGATGCAAATTCAAAACCAGCACAACCACACAAGGAAACACATTCCCATCAGCAGCACCCCGCCTTTGTGTTTGTTTGTGTTTGTGAGCCTGTGTTTGTGTGTTTGTGTGTTTGTGAGCGTGTGTTTGTGTGTTTGTGCACGGATGGGTGTGTGTATGCGCTCGTGTGCATCACGCTGCAAGGAAAGGATGACTTTTCTCTTCTTTCTTCTTCTTTCAAACAAGGAAGCACAAGTTTGACCTTTCGGCATTACTCCGGAGATCTGTTTGTTTTCCTCCGGTGGAAAAGCTGTCCACCCTCTCCCCCTCTCCCCCTCTCTATCTCCCTATTCCTGACTACTTTTCTGCACTCCTTCATAAACATGGACTGTTGAGGGTGAGAGGGGATTTGGCTGCTGGGATTAAACACTGTTTGGCAGATCATGAGGTGGTGGTGCAGGGCGGTTCAGAAGCCACCTCACACAGCCGGCCAGGGAGCCGGAGGGGGGGGGGGGGGGGGGCATGCAAATAGGGAGACAGAGAGAGAGCAGGAGAGAGAGAGCAGGAGGGGAAGAGAGAGGGAGCAGGAGAAAGAGAGAGGCAATTAGACACAGAGGAATAAACAGAAAGAGGGAGAGAGAAGTGACGAGGAAAAAAGGAAGTTAAAGGGGCAGAAAGAGAGGGAAGAGAGAGAGAAAGCGAGAGCATGCAAATAGGGAGACAGAGAGAGAGCAGGAGAGAGAGAGAAGGAGGGGAAGAGAGAGGGAGCAGGAGAAAGAGAGAGGCAATTAGACACAGAGGAATAAACAGAAAGAGGGAGAGAGAAGTGACAAGGAAAAAAGGAAGTTAAAGGGGCAGAAAGAGAGGGAAGAGAGAGAGAAGGAGAGAAAGCGAGAGCAAGCACAGGCATTCCAGCAGGCTGCAAGAGCACAAACAAGCCCATTGACAGGCCTAACCCTGCCCTTTTACAACAGCCCTAAATCCTTACAGTGGTTCACTGGCTCTCCAGCTCAGAGAGCAACAGAAAAGGCCCCTTTTGATGTGTGAGCTTTTCTCAGCCTGTTTGCAGCTGACCTCCCCACTTTCCTGGATTTTCAAAAATAAGCCGGGGAGTTAACGGCTCGTTGGGGAGGAAACAAACAAAACACAGTGCTAGCAACAACAAGGGCAGTCAAATATACATATAGATTCATTGCCCCTCTCTCTCACACACACACACACACACATACACACACACACACACACACACACACACACACACACACACACAGAGCGCCTTACTCTCATGCTTCTCGTATATGTCCAGCATGGTGAGCAGGATCTCCTGGTTGATGTTGGCGATGCCGTCCCACACACACGTCTGACGCAGGTGCAGCTGGCACAGCCGTCTGGACACCTCCTGGCTGGACGCTGGGTCCCACACCAAACGTCGCCCGCGACCACTTTTCCTTCCTCTTCCTCTACCTCGGACTTCCACTCTCAGCCTCTCAGCACTCCTCCGTCTCTTCCTCTCTCCCTCATTCTCTGTACCCCTCCGTCTCTCCGTCTCTCCCTCACTCTCCTTACCCCTCCGTCTCTCCCTCTCTCCCTCATTCTCTGTACCCCTCCGTCTCTCCGTCTCTCCCTCACTCTCCGTACCCCTCCGTCTCTCCCTCTCTCCCTCATTCTCTGTACCCCTCCGTCTCTCCCTCTCTTTCTCACTCTCCGTACCCCTCCGTCTCTCCCTCTCTCCCTCACTCTCCGTACCCCTCCGTCTCTCCCTCTCTCCCTCCCTCTCCGCAGACGGGCCTGTCCCCGCGGTGGTGCTCCGTATTGGAATGCAGCTGGCCAGTGGATCCGGCAGGCCAAAGCAGCCCGGGGACAGACCGCCAGTGTGCAGGCTGGCCTGGGTAGCTTCTCCAAGGGCTTGTGGAGCTTCCACCTGGGCCGAGCGACCGCTGGCCGGGTCCCCCCTCTCGCTCTTCTTCCTGCGGGGCAGCATCTCACCCCGCGTCCACCTCTGCCTCTCTCTCTCTCTCTCTCTCTCTCCCTCTCAATAGCCACCGCTGCTGGCAGTCGGGCTCATCTCGGTGACATGCTAATAGTTATTTCCTTTTGAAAAAGAGAATGGAGTGTGGCCGCGCAAAAAATGTTCTGGCCGTTTCTCTCTCCATGGAAAAAGGAGTGTGTGTGTGTGTGTGTGTGTGTGAGAGAGAGAGAGAGAGAGAGGGAGAGAGAAGGGGGAAAATATAACACACCTACCCCTGAGCTGTCTACTTCCCCTGTGGAGAGAGTTTTTCACTCCGCACAGAGCTCTGACAGTCCAGAAAAAGGAAGCTGTCCAACCAAAACCAAACCAAAACCCTGCACACACACACACACACACACACACACGCACGCACGCACAAACACACACACACACCCATACACACACACTTCTTTGAGGATCCCCTGGCAACTCCCTGCCATCCATAGCCTTTAACATGTAGATGAGCCTTTTCTTCTCCATTCAGCCACACTCTGCTCAGGATCGGCTCCCTCTCTTTCTCTCTCTCTCTCTCTTTCTCTGTCTCTCTCTGTCTCACTCTCTCTCTTTCTCTCTCTGTCTCTCTCCCTCTCTCTCTTTCTCTGTCTCTCTCTTTCTCTCTCTGTCTCTCTCTCTCTCTATCTCTGTCTCTCTGTCTCTCTGTCTCTCTGTCTCTCTCTCGCTCTTTGTCTCTCTGTCTCTCTGTCTCTCTCTCTCCGTCTCTTTCGCAGTTCCTCAGCTGTCACATAACTCTACTCCGGGCAAAAACAACCTCCTCCGAAAGACTTACTGATACCCACAACATTCCTTCAAAAAGCTTTTGGGAAACTGAAACAGAATGCACAATGCAACGTACATTTTGTCTCGTGAACGCAAGAAGGGGTCAGAGGTCAGAGGTCAGCCTCTGCTCCGCTCCAACTGAACAACACTCATACCCAGCCCTGGAGGGAGCGTCTGCCTGTGCTACAGTGACTTCTTCCCTGATGTGCACTGCAGGACAAACCATGGCAAAGAGGCAGAGTGCAGGAGACACTCTTTTTGCTCTATAACTACACACTTCTCAAAGACCAGTAGTCACACGACCCAGCCAACTCACCCAATGGCAGATGTATGTTTGTGTACTAATGTGTTGTCTGATGCGAACTGCAGCACATACACTTATATAGCATAAACCAAAGTACAAACTTTATATTTTCACTATTTAATTATGTAATGACAGTTCCACAGTTCCACAATTAAGTGACTGCATTCATTCTAGTGCTGTACTTCTAATTAAATTGCATTCACATGGTGATGTCAGCCTGCGCAGTTGCATAACTGCAAAAGGCTGCGATTGAATTAAATAAAACGTGTGTGACAATCATTTCAGCTGCAACCCCAGTTGAAAGCGCACTTGCAACAAGTCAGAATTAAATAGAGAATTTTTTATATCAAGTGGTAGGCTATGCATTAATAGTTCTCAGTCATGCTGAGTGCAGATGAGTTGTGTTGCCTTCACTTCTAACAGTATATTCATTCACAGTACATTCACAGTAGTCAGGAAAGAAGGCTGCTACTTGCTCATGGGCAGAGGAGTTAGCAGAAGAGTTAGCAGAGGAGTTAACAAAGGAGTTAGCCACTGCAAACAACACAGGCAGGCCCACCAGTTCTGAAATCAAATCTCAATATTGTCCACAATAATCACAATATGACTCTTCCGCCAAATTGTGCAGCCCTAATTCATTGTATCAATAACATGCCTGTTAGGAACCCGTGACCTCGGTCTCCTCTCCAGTGGAGCTTGTCCTCCTTGAATCTGTATGTTTGAGCAGGCTGTGATAACAATCCCCTCCTCTCCTGACAATAAACCCAGATGCAATCTCACCTGTGAGGTATTCCAGAGATGTGTGAAGCGACTTGCAGAGGACCAGAGACTCCTGAAACCCCTCCGTCTCAGCCAAGGTTTCAGACTTGTCAATGTCCGTCTGTGATCTACACCAAAACATCAATAAACACAATGATTCCTACAATGTTGTGACCACTGAGCAGAAATTCATCTTACTTTATCTCTCCATCTAATCTAACTTTAACTGTAGGTGACAAACTCAGTGCTTTGAAATTTCACTTGTCTCCCAAGACAAAATGTCTTACCTGTACATGAAAGGGGCCACTGTGGCCATATTGGGGTGGCTATAATGCTGCTGAGGATGAGGTAGCTCCACGCTGACTGCGTTGCCAGCCATGGACTGTTGTGTAGCACCGGTGTTGGCCACTAGGGGGCCACAGCTGCTAACACTGATCGTCTGGGAGGCTTTGCCCTCAGAGGACGCCAGACTGGAGGAGGAAGAGTTCCTGCTGTCTAGATGCCCCTTGTGCACCGACAGCCCTACACTGGGCTTAGCACCATGGCCTCTCTCCACATCCTTACCACCGGATGGCAGCACTGAGCCACGTCCTGTGTTGGTGCACTTCCCACCCGGCTTGGGGATGCCACTGCGGGCTAGAGAGGAGCTCTCCTTTTTGGCACTGCTGGTCCCCTTGTTACCTTTGGGGAGGCAAGAGTTCTTCCTCAGCTCAGGGGTTGAGGTTGCCGAACATGCCTTAAGCTCCCTGAGGTGCTGGTCAGGGGTAGAAGCCCTGCCCAAAGATCCCTCCCTGGGTCTGGCCTTCTCCTTCTCAGTGTCCTTCTTGAGGGCGCTCTTCTTGGGCGTGAGCGCTCGGCTGAAGGTGCGCTGGGCGATGCCCTTCAGGGCCAGCTTGGGGCTGGTGTCGGCGCTCCGGCTAGCCGGCCTCTGGTTCCCCTCTGCCTCGTCCTGCTGGCCGGCGGAGACGCTTGGGGTCCCTGGCCGGGTGTCCGCCTCGGGCACGTCAAACTCCAGCGCTCCCGGCTGAAGCCCAGCGCTGGCGTTGGGGGAGGCCTTGGAGGATCCTTTGCTGTTGAAGAGCTTGAGCTTCTCCAGCATAGACTTCTGGGCAATGACTTTGGGCGGCACCTCCAGGGCGCTGCTGGACGGCTGCTTGACAGAGAGCATGGGGGAGGTGGAGCTGTGCTTGGCGTTCAGGGACTTGCTCCGCCAGGGTTTGCCACCGCCACCTCCACCGCCACCGCTGCCACCGCTGCCACCAGGCTGAGGACTGGAGGTGCGGACTGGCTCCCAGTCAGCCATGACTGGAGATGGCGCAGCAACTGTGAAGAGAGACAGGCGAGAAAGACAGAAAGAGAGGGGGGAGGCAGAGACAGACAGACAGACAGACAGACAGACAGACAGGTAAGTAGGTGGGGATAGAGAGACAGACAGGGAGACGTAGAGAACGAGACAGAAGGAAACAGACAGAGAGAGAGAGAGAGAGAGAGAGAGAGAGCCAGCGTCAGTGGGAGAAGTGGAGAGGAGGAGGCTGGGTGGCCGGAGCAGATAGTGCTCTATGGGAGCGTCTGGCCCGGGGCTGCTCAGGGGATTAAGGGCCTACTCCCCCCTGACTCAGCAGTGTCTGCCTCAGATACACATCGCTACAGCACAGGAGACCTCCCCCCTCCCTCCCTCCCTCCCCCTCAGCAGAACACACAGCGCCTGCCCACACAAACACACCACTGGCATCAATGTTGTTTCCATACAGCATGAAGTACACCTGTGGCTTAAGATATATTCCAGAAAAGAGGCCAGAGTTAGACATGCAACTGTGCCTGTCCCAGCTGTGTAGCTGTAGTTTTGAGTCGGTAACTTTGATTCAGATAATAATTGTAAGCCCGTTAAATCTGATGAGCCTCAGAAGTCTGTGATAACCAACCTAACCGTCTCAGATGCCCCTGACTAAGCAGTAACACTGCCAACAATACAATATCAAAGGCTGGACTTTCCCTTCACCTGACTGTTATGGAAGGACAAACACTGTGTGAGGTAGAACATTGTTTCTATTATTGTATGTATAACGACGGAGTGAAATACACATGGTACAGATATTCAAATTAAAGATAGGGTCAATGTGCACCTACGTGCATTATGGGAGACGAGTTCAATTGTACTGTGCCATATCAGACAGGCATGCAAGGAGGAGACAGAGAAGTGGTTATTTGGAGTTAACACGGAACAAAGGGATCAAATACTAAAAGAGCACACTTTGTATTCTGCAGCCTGTCTTAGGTGTAACCAACACTACATACTACAGTCTGAAATACTGTACATAGCCTAAAATTAGGATCAGGGTTAGGAACATGTAAGTATTGTGTAGTGTGTTGTAGTGTGCTGTTGTAGTGAGCTATTGCTTGTAAAGAGTCTCTATGTGTCTCACCCACCTCTATGTCTGATAAGCAACCATCCACAGAAATCCAGTTCTCAATATCCAAATCCAGATCCAAATCCAAATCCAACATGAATGCTCCCTTAACCAGAGCGCACACCATCTCTAAGGTGAGCTAGGTGCTCTAGTGCCAGGGAGGGTTGGAGAGGAAACGTAACTGCCTCAAGTTGAAATTTCAAATCCAAACTGCCAGGGGAGAGGGAGAGACGGCGTGTGTGTGTGTGCGTGTGTGTGTGTGTGTGTGTGTGTGTGAGTGTTTTTAGAGAGTGCCCAGGCACAGTGCCTTGCTGAGTAAATCAAAGCCTGGCTGTTCTGCACTGACCTCACACAGCTGCCTAGAACACCAAACCCAGCCACCCCTAAACCCAACCCCCCTCGCCCCCTCGCCCCCTCTCACCAGACCTCACACAACAAATAACCTCCTTAGAAAGTTAGGACAACGCAGTAGGAACAGCTTGTCAGATGGATGTTCATACTTAGTCTCACTGTAAATCCACAACATACACATACACACACACACACACACACACACACACAAACAACAAACAACAAACAACAAACAGCATTAGCCCTAACCAGGAATTCAAATTGAGGGCCATATCTGAAGTATCATCATGGTAACCACCGTTGGTTTGCCTTTTGACTGCTGCAGTCATTTATATTCTCAAGTTTAAGCTTGCATCAGCAAAAGCAAATACTATTTGCAACATTTTTATCATACCAACTACATTGACCAG